>NC_092233.1:9970241-10250241 GCF_036320965.1 Panulirus ornatus | reverse complement strand
TCCCTGGGGATAGGGGATTAAGAATACTTCCCACGTATTCCCTGCGTGTCGTAGAAGGCGACTAAAAGGGGAGGGAGCGGGGGGCTGGAAATCCTCCCCTCTCTTGTTTTTTTTTTTTTAATTTTCCAAAAGAAGGAACAGAGGGGGCCAGGTGAGGATATTCCAAAAAAGGCCCAGTCCTCTGTTCTTAACGCTACCTCGCTAACGCGGGAAATGGCGAATAGTTTAAAAGAAAGAATATATATATATATATATATATATATATATATATATATATATATATATATATATATATATATTCTTTTTAGGCAAGGGACGTGCGATTACCTCTTCTTCTCTTCCAGTGTTAAGAGGTCTTTTTCGGGCCGAAAGTATTCTTAACAATTTCAGTCGATCTACCTTCCTCGCGCTTTTCCATGGTATGATCCACTCACTTTGATATCCGTTTCTCTTGTGAATCCAACCTTGGATGAAGTTAACATTACTTCTCCCAGTCATGCACCTTTCATCAAGCCTTAAACCCAACCCTTGAACCCATCTAGCAATACAGAAAGCACTTATTTCTTTTCTCAAGCACAAGCAAGGCGTGAGGACTAGAAGGCGTCCCGACCCGGTGTTTTTGAGGATGTGTGCTCTTGAACTTGCGCTCTGAACTTACTCGTCTGTTTCACATATGCTAGATGTAGTCATTTTCCTTTCGTCTGAGAAACATGTATAGGTAGAGCCAGTCCTAAAGACGGACAGCTGTTCTAAGTCCTCCTACTCACTATTCATTCACAAGCTGACCTTGATACGGACGTCCGTCCACGACTGTAAACAATAATCACGAAGAAAAAAAAAAGTTTTGAGATTTTCCAACCGCAAAACAGAAACGACTCCATTTGTCTGTGTGTTGCAGGTGGCAGTGGTGTGTGCCGCGATGGGTGTCGCTCTCGGGGTATCGAACCCTGGCGCCAACGCCGAGCCTGAAGCCCGACCCAGCATCGGATACTCGTACGTGCCACCACTTAAGCCCTTCCCTCTTCCTGACGAAGAGGACGATTCCAGTCACCTCACGTACAAGGAGCCCGAGACGGGATACCTTCCCCCCGAGGGAGTCGCGCCTGACGACCCTGACCAGAGTTTTACCTCCGGGTTGCCTAAACGTGAGCCCTACGGCCCACCTACACTGGGCCGCGGACCCTCTGCTTACGACCCACCGACACCTAAACCTACGTATGGCCCTCCCACCTATAGCCCACCTGCCCATGATTCTCCCCATGGACCATCCACCTCTGAGTCTTCCTATGACCCCGCTGCTTATGAACCACCTACTCCTGGGCCTTCCTATGTCCCTTCTTCCCACGGACCACCTACTCCTGCACCTTCCTATGTCCCTCCTTCCCACGGACCACCTACTCCTGAACCTTCCTATGTCCCTCCTTCCCACGGACCACCTACTCCTGGACCTTCCTATGTCCCTCCTTCCCATGGACCACCTACTCCTGGACCTTCCTATGTCCCTCCTTCCCGCGGACCACCTACTCCTGGACCTTCCTATGTCCCTCCTTCCCATGGACCACCTACTCCTGGACCTTCCTATGTCCCTCCTTCCCGCGGACCACCTACTCCTGGACCTTCCTACGTCCCTCCTTCCCACGGACCACCTACTCCTGGACCTTCCTATGTCCCTCCTTCCCACGGACCACATACTCCTAGACCTTCCTATGTCCCTCCTTCCCACGGACCACCTACTCCTGGACCTTCCTATGTCCCTCCTTCCCATGGACCACCTACTCCTGGGCCTTCCTATGTCCCTCCTTCCCATGGACCACCTACTCCTGGACCTTCCTATGTCCCTCCTTCCCATGGATCACCTACTCCTGGACCCTATGTCCCTCCTTCCCATGGACCACCTACTCCTGGACCTTCCTACATCCCTCCTTCCTACGGACCACCTACTCCTGGACCTTCCTATGTCCCTCCTTCCCATGGGCCACCTACTCCAGGACCTTCCTACGTCCCTCCTTCCCACGGACCACCTACTCCTGAACCTTCCTATGTCCCTCCTTCCCACGGATCACCTACTCCTGGACCCTATGTCCCTCCTTCCCATGGACCACCTACTCCTGGACCTTCCTATGTCCCTCCTTCCCACGGACCACCTACTCCTGGACCTTCCTATGTCCCTCCTTCCCATGGACCACCTACTCCTGGACCTTCCTATGTCCCACCTTCCCACGGACCACCTACTCCTGGGCCTTCCTATGTCCCTCCTTCCCATGAACCAAATACTCCTGGACCTTCCTACGTCCCTCCTTCCCACGGACCACCTACTCCTGGACCTTCATATGTCCCTTCTTCCCACGGACCACCTACTCCTGGGTCTTCCTATGTCCCTCCTTCCCATGGACCACCTACTCCTGGACCTTCCTATGTCCCTCCTTCCCACGGACCACCTACTCCTGGGCCTTCCTATGTCCCTCCTTCCCACGGACCACCTACTCCTGGACCTTCCTATGTCCCACCTTCCCACGGACCACCTACTCCTGGGCCTTCCTATGTCCCTCCTTCCCATGAACCAAATACTCCTGGACCTTCCTACGTCCCTCCTTCCCACGGACCACCTACTCCTGGGCCTTCCTATGTCCCTCCTTCCCACGGACCACCTACTCCTGGACCTTCCTATGTCCCTCCTTCCCATGGACCACCTACTCCTGGACCTTCCTACGGACCACCTACTCCTGCACCTTCCTATGTCCCTCCTTCCCATGGACCACCTACTCCTGACCTTCCTATGTCCCTCCTTCCCACGGACCACCTATTCCTGGACCTTCCTATGTCCTTCCTTCCCACGGACCACCTACTCCTGAACCTTTCTATGTCCCTCCTTCCCACGGACCACCTACTCCTGCGTGTTCTACCAGCACTTCAGTTTATGACCCAGCTGCTTCTGAACCTCCCTATGGCCCTACCCCTTATGGCCCATCTAATCCTAAAACTTCCTATGGTCCTAAAGTTTATGGTCCAGCTACCCCCAGACCCTCCTATGAGCCTCCTGAGTACGAACCATCTACCCATAAACCCTCTGATGGTCCTCCAGCTTATGGCCCACCTAAGCCTGAAGCTTCTTATGGCCCACCTACTTCAGAATCTTCATATGGCCCTCCTACCCGTGGTCCCACCTATTCCCGAATCTTCCTATGGCCCGCCTACTCATGGTCTATCTACACCTAAATCTTCCAATGGCCCTCATACTCACAGTCCATTTACACCTGAATCTGTCTATGGCCCTCCTACTCACGGTCCATCTACACCTAAGTCTTCCTATGGCCCTCCTACTCATGGTCCATCTACACCTAAGTCTTCCTATGGCCCTCCTACTCATGGTCCATCTACACCTAAGTCTTCCTATGGCCCTCCTACTCATGGTCTACCTACTCCTGAATCTGTCTATGGCCCTTCTACTCCTGAACCTTCCTATCGTCCTCCTAATCATGGCCCACCTACTCCAAAATCATCGTATGGCCCTCCTGTGCATGGCTCACCTACTACTGAATTTCCCCTATGGCCCTCCTACTCATGGCCCACCCACTCGATCTCCCCATGGCCTTCATACTCATGGCCCACCTACTCAGGAATCTTCCTATGGCCCTCCTGTGCATGACCCACCTACTCCGAAGTCCACGTATAGCCCTCCTACCTATGGACCATCTACTCTTGAATCTCCCTATGGCTCTCCTCCTTATGGACCATCTACCCCTGAATCTTCCCATGACCCTCCTGTTTATGGTCTACCTACTGCTGAACCTCCCTATGGTCTTCATTCCTATGAACCGTCTACCCCTCAACCTTCCTATGGCCCTCCTGTGTACGATCCATCTACTCCTAAACCTTCCCATGGCCCATCTACTCCTAAACCTTCCTATAGCCCATCTCCTCCTACACCTTCCTATGGCCCATCTACTCCTAAACCTTCCTATGGCCCTCCTGCTTATGGCGCATCGACCCCGCAACCTTCAACTGCCTATGGTCCTCCTACTCCAAGGCCTAGCTATGGCCCACCGCAAACAACGACAGAACAAAGCTATGGTACCGATTACGACCAAGGTCCTAAACCTAAGTATGGTACCCCTTTCCAGTCTTATAAACCAGATCCTAAACCCGTCTACAGTGCACCTTCCCTTAAACCATCTCCCAAACAGAGCTATGATACCCCTTCCCAGTCTTATAAACCAGATCCTAAACCCGTCTCCAGTGCACCTTCCCATAAACCATCTCCAAAACAGAGCTATAATACACCTTCCCAGTCGTATAAACCAGATCCTAAACCCGTCTACAGCGCACCTTCGTATAAGCCGCCTCCACAACAGAGCCATGGTATGCCCTCTGAGCACAGCAGACCGAGTCCTCACGAGACACCCTCAGAGCAGAGCCGTGGAGTATATTCCAGTCCTAAGCAGAGCTACGGCGCGCGCATCCCGCCACACACACCTCCTCCTACTACTCCCAAGGTGACGTACGGCGCGCCTGGCGCGTCGCGTGGACCTCCTCCTCCTCCACGATACAGCTACGGAGAACGCCTTCCCCCTCACGCCACGACGCCTAAGCAGAGACACGGTCCTCCAACTCCCTCATATGAAACGTCACCCCGGGTGGGTTACGGTACACCAACATCCCCTCACGACCCCGTGCCTACGCACGGCTACGGTGCACCGACTCCTCCCTCTGGCTCCACTCCACAGCAGACTTATGGCACTACTACATCCTCCCCTTCCCACGGATCATCCCAGGCCACAGGAAGGCCAGCGTCAGTGTACGGGACATCAGATGAAGCCAAGCATCTTGTGTATGGGACTCGAACACCGAATCTTGCCCGCTTAAAACCCTCGTCCTACGGAGGCTCTGGAGCCGATGGGGCTCTCACTGGAGTTCTCACCGGTTCTTACGGAAGCTCTGGAACTGCTGGAACTTTCACTGGCTCGTACGGAAGCTCTGGAACTGCTGGAACTTTCACTGGCTCGTATGGAGGCTCTGGAAGTGCTAGAACTCTCTCTGGTTCCTACGGAGGCTCTGGGACTGTTGGAACTCTCACTGGCTCGTACGGAAGCTCTGGAACTGTGGGAACTCTCACTGGCTCGTACGGAGGCTCTGGGACTGCTGGAACTCTCACTGGCTCGTACGGAGGCTCTGGGACTGCTGGAACTCTCACTGGCTCGTACGGAGGCTCTAGTACCGCTGGAACTCTCACTGGTTCATTGGGTGTGCACGGTGGTCTGGGGTCGTCACAGGACGCCTCGTATGACCCGCCTCAGCTGCCCTTTGGTTCTCCGTCTTACTATGAGGTATGTATGACGTCCCTCGATAAGGTTTGATCGACACTCTCCACTCATAAAGACAAAAGTCGGCTTAGAATGTGAGAATGAAAAGCAATGCCTCTTTTCTTGAGACAGGAATGAATAATGTTACAAAAATGAGTCCATCTTCCTCATTCCTGACGGAAATCTTATCAATTTTTTCCTTCTCCATATAACTGAAGGGTCTCTCTCCCTCGTCCGCAGAAGGGCATGCCGTTCGACTTCGCCTACGGCGTGAACGACGAGTACAGCGGCAACATCCACAGCCACAGGGAGAACTCGGACGGGGATGTGACCAACGGGGAGTACACGGTCCTGCTCCCCGACGGCCGCACTCAGGTGGTCACCTTCACCGCCGACAACAACCTGGGCTACGTGGCCCAAGTCACCTACGACAGGAAGGCCATCTACCCATCACCCGCCTCCTACGACAGGGAGGCCATCTACCCGTCACCCGCACCCGCCTCCTACGACAGAGAGGCCATCTACCCGTCACCCGCACCCGCCTCCTACGACAGGGAGGCCATCTACCCGTCACCCGCACCCGCCTCCTACGACAGGGAGGCCATCTACCCGTCACCCGCACCCGCCTCCTACGACAGGGAGGCCATCTACCCCTCACCCGCACCCGTCACCTATATCTAAGTCTCTGGAGCCAACTACCCACTCCGCACAGTGGTTTTGAAAGACGATACGAATCCATACGTGAAGTCCAGAAGCGTTCACCACACCGCTGATGTATGAGGTGTGTTACGTTTCCTTCGCACTCCCCATTACGTTAGACACGTACTATCTGGGTTCTAATACCCTGCAAAAAGACATGATTATGATGTGTATCTGTCATAAGTTGTCGTCCAGTGTCGCTTATCAAGAGCAGGTTACTCGAATAAGCAATGTAATGATTGTATCCTTTTTGTTTTTATCTGTTATGTATCTGTTTATCTTTCTATAAGGCTATTCCTCTCTTAAATTCTCTCTCTCTCTCTCTCTCTCTCTCTCTCTCTCTCTCTCTCTCTCTCTCTCTCTCTCTCTCTCTCTCTCTGTATATATATATATATATATATATATATATATATATATATATATATATATATATATATATATATAGATATATATATATATATATATATATATATATATATATATATATATATATATATATATATATATATATATATATATATATATATATATATTCTCCTTCCCCAGCAACCATGACAATGACAAAACACCTACACACATCATCGACTCCCAACGCAGTCTTAAATTATGCCCCACCAGTCACATCCTTGTCTAAAACTGTCCCCCCTCAGGCATGTACGAGTTACACTTTCTCGTTTACGCTCTGGACACCAGCCATCTCTACAGCGATACAAAATACCCATTCAACGTATTAGAGAAACCCTTTATTCCCGATATGCAACTTGCATTCTAAAGACAATAGCCACAGTGCCCCTGAAGGGCCCTGCACTCGCATGATACAAACAGACTTACATCACCAACACACTTCTTGACCTGTGGTCCTGCCCACTGAACTTAAGCACCAGCTTCCTGTGCTCCCTAGGAACTCCACAGAAGCTCTTTCTGGGACAGGAACGAGTGTGTACACACACACACACACACACACACACACACACACACACACACACACACACACACACACTATATGTGCAAATATATATATATATATATATATATATATATATATATATATATATATATATATATATATATATATATATATATATATATATATATATATATGGCACACCTTTTTCCTTCGACTTTTATCTTTACCCACTTTCTCTTCGTTGTTGTTTGCAGCCAAAACGATTGTGGTCATGTAACCAGTAAGACTGTCACAGATGACTATGAAACATTTGTTACAGTAACAGTTCAAATAAAATATTTTTTTTTCAATAAATCAGATCTTTTTCTCTCGTATCGCAGGCTTAAGAGCCATACCTGCAGGAAACTGAGGTTTAATAGCCATGTTTGCAGTGCATTGAAGTTTGACAGCCATGCATGCGGTATAGTAAGGCTTGACAGCCATGCCTGCAGTACACAGTAAGGCTTGACAGCCATGCCTGCAGTACAGTAAGGCTTGACAGCCATGCATGCAGTAGAGTAAGGCTTGACAGCCATGCCTGCAGTACAGTAAGGCTTGACAGCCATGCCTGCAGTACAGTAAGGCTTGACAGCCATGTCTGCAGTACACAGTAAGGCTTGACAGCCATGCATGCAGTATAGTAAGGCTTGACAGCCATGCATGCAGTACAGTAAGGCTTGACAGCCATGCATGCAGTACAGTAAGGCTTGACAGCCATGCATGCAGTATAGTAAGGCTTGACAGCCATGCATGCAGTACAGTAAGGCTTGACAGCCATGAATGCAGTACAGTAAGGCTTGACAGCCATGCCTGCAGTACACAGTAAGGCTTGACAGCCATGCCTGCAGAACAGTAAGGCTTGACAGCCATGCATGCAGTATAGTAAGGCTTGACAGCCATGCCTGCAGTACACAGTAAGGCTTGACAGCCATGTCTGCAGTACAGTAAGGCTTGACAGCCATGCCTGCGGTATAGTAAGGCTTGACAGCCATGCCTGCAGTACACAGTAAGGCTTGACAGCCATGCCTGCAGTACAGTAAGGCTTGACAGCCATGCCTGCAGTACACAGTAAGGCTTGACAGCCATGCCTGCGGTATAGTAAGGCTTGACAGCCATGCATGCAGTACACAGTAAGGCTTGACAGCCATGTCTGCAGTACACAGTAAGGCTTGACAGCCATGCCTGCAGTACAGTAAGGCTTGACAGCCATGTCTGCAGTACAGTAAGGCTTGACAGCTATGCTAGCGGCACGTTCCACGAGAGTGACATACACGAGCCAACCTGGTCGTCTCTCTGTGGAGGGAAGGGAAGGGAAGGATTAGCGTCACGTGCCTCTATAGCCAGCCCAGGGTTCCGCCGGTGTCACCAACACTCACCACGTCCACCACCCTCCTGTTCCCACTGTTTGCCAATGAGGGTGAGGAATGCCTGCGGCCGCCATCCGCTGGTAACACTGTCTCCCCCGCAGCCATGGTCCGGCCACAACAATTTCCTCAAAACGTAGGCAATTATTTCGGGTACATTACTGGATAGTATCTTTTTAGGTTACAGTATATATAAACTTACACAACGTTATGTAAAAAGTTATCTCCTTTTTTTTCTTTTCCTCTATTTTTACTTTATCAAACGTGGAGATAACAGCTTGAGTCTACCTATCTCGGGGGGGAGGGGAAAACACAGAGATGCAAACGAGGGCGCGCCGCTCCATAAGAAGGAACGGAATGGAACTCGAATCGACGAATCGAAGATCAATATTTCCTGAAGAAGAATCAACACCCACATGAGTTGGGATTCTCGAGTGTCATTAACGTTTGTGCGTCGTCCATCGGGGTCGGCCTGCGCTGCCCTTCAGTCTCAAATCATTTAATCATCTGGTCCGGTGCATCGCGTCAACCTTGTCCAGCTGGTGATGAACACTCAGCGTCATGTCATCTGACATGATCACTGGAGGTAGGTGTTGTTGGTCGGAAGGTGCCGTGTTAACTACGGTGACCGGCCGTCCCTGATGTGTTTTTCTGCGGTGGTGGAATGTGCCCTGTGTGTTTCCTGCAGTGGCAAGACGTCCCCCTGTGTGCTTCCTGCAGCGGCAAGACGTCACACTTTGTGGTACAGCAGTGGCAAGACGTCTACTTCGTGCTACCTGCAGTGGCAAGACGTCCCCTTTGTGTTAACTGCAGTGGCAAGACGTCTACTTTGTGCTAACTGTAGTGGCAAGACGTCCCCTTTGTGCTAACTACGGTGGCAAGACGTCCCCTCTGTGCTAACTGCAGTGGCAAGACGTCCCCTCTGTGCTACAGAAGTGGCACGACGTCCCCTTTATGCTAACTGCAGTGGCACGACGTCCCCTTTATGCTAACTGCAGTGGCAAGACGTCCCCTCTGTGCTAACTGCAGTGGCACAACGTCCCCTCTGTGCTAACTGCAGTGGCACGACGTCCCCTCTGTGCTAACTGCAGTGGCACGACGTCCCGTTGGTGCTACAGCAGTGGCAGGACGTCCCTTGAGTCTGTGTGTTGACTGCAGTCAGCTGACTGCAGGCGACGTGGATGTTGTCATTCGCGTCACATCTGGTGTGGTCGAGTTCCTTCTCGTAACATGTCATGTGTGGTGGCGGTGGTGGAGAGCCGTACTCATGTAAACTGTCAGCCGTTGAGGTACGCTCTGCTAACTTGAGACTTTTCTCTTCTTTAGCTCTTACTCAAGATAACATCTCTGCTGTCAGGGATGTGGGAGGCTGTGGTCTGTCTGCTCTATGCTGGATAAGCGTTCGGTCGTGTCTTGGAAGCGGTCAAGATGAATTATAAGTTTTCTTCTCCTTTTTTTTCTTCTTTATCAGACGTATCCTCTTGTTTGCCAGCACTGACGAGTCCGTTGTTCAAATGGAGACACGAGCGTTGGCAGATCTGTATATCTTCGACTGTATGAACGGAGTCAACACACACCCATATTTGCTGTCGGCTGTACCAGCTGTGTGGAGGTCTGTGTCGTGTATTGGAACTCTGAGTGAGTCATTTGTTGTTGCACAGGTGGGTCTGCCAGTGGTGTCATGTCTGTCATGACGTACGTAGGGATGCCTGTCTGTCATGACGTATGTAGGGATGCCTGTCTGTCAGGACCTGATCAAGGAGGACACAGGTGAGGTGGCGTCTGCTCTGTGTTCGACGACAGTGGTGTTTGAAGGGGAGAAACGATAGGTTATCTATGGAGTTGTTTGTCGCTGTGGTCTGTGATAGGTGACAGTGGTCTGTCTTTGCGGGTTGGTGATAGAAAATAATGGCGACACTGGTCTGTGACAGAAGAGCGTGATGGTGGTCTCTGTGACAGAAGATCGTGATAATGGTCCGTGATAGTGATAGTGGTCTGTTTTAGTGGCTGGTGATAGAAAACTGGCGACGGTGGTCCGTGTTCGTGGTCTGTGACAGACGGCTGTGATAGCGGACTATGTCACAAGATTGTGACACTGGTGAGTGACGGTGCCTGCCACATGGTCGGTCACCTTCACTCTCGATTCGGAGTTCATCTTGTTGGGTTAACGATAAGGAGCTGGTTGTGAGCTGTGGGCAAGAAGAACCACCGTGGTAATAGGTGTGTGTGTGTGTGTGTGTGTGTGTGTGTGTGTGTGTGTGTGCCACAAGCTGCACCGGCGAGTGGAGGCAAATGCCCTCGGTGTGTTCTTAGAGTGTTGATCGCTACAATCACAGCGACCTCTTCCTTGGTCGACTCCTGTGCTGGAGGCAGTGGGTCACAGTGAAATGGTCTCTTTCAGCTAGGAAGGTATTTCAGGTCATTTCTTGATATTCAGGTCACTATTACAACATGATTTTTTTTTAAACATAATTACTTAATGCACTCTATAATCTCGCGCGTGTTTACATAATGCGATAATGGTAAATAAAGACCATCCTGGTTTGGAGGATGAAGGCCACAAAGGAACTACGACTGTAGAAACATGGCTAAACGCAGAGCAACGAAACGTCAGTTATAATTCAACTCCTTTATCATTTACTCTGTGAATGGATCTTTTCTCTCGGTGTGTGTGTGTGTGTGTGTGTGTGTGTGTGTGTGTGTGTGTGTGTGTGCGTGGTATTACAGGACATACAGTTCAGGGTGTGTTGATCTTCCCTTCATCAACACACCGAATGTATTCCTTCGCTATAACCATGTATGTGTAAACACATATATCTTAAAGGAACGTCCTTCTAAGCGAAGGCCGATCCTTGCTCGCTTGTTTCATCTCTTGTTAAAAATCTCCCTCCCTCCCTCCCAGATACCCTTCTTCCTGAGTGCACGCCTCAGTTTAGTCCACCACAAAAAAAATCAGACGCGTTCGAACCCTTTAATCTCTCGACCCATCACTCCCTCTTTCACCTCTATCATCTATCACTTAAATAAACCTTCTCTCACGGTTTCCGTGGCGCAAAAGTCTACTGATGCCATTCATTTCTATGCGACTCCCTCACTTCCTACCCTCAAAAACTCGGAACAGTGCGATTGAACCCTACAGCAATACAAACACGTTAGGATCATCCACATCCCACACTCACTTCTTCAAATCGCCTTTCCGAAAGCTAACTGCCACACTTACATATGTTTCTTCTGAGTAACCATTCCATCCATACCTCCAATAGTCTCACTTCGCCCCAGCTAGGATGACTGTCTCCCCCTTATCTCGGGGTGGCTACCTCTTCTACTTCTCTCTGAGCCAGAGTGAGGTCGTAAACCCTCCGCCATATTCATATCTCGTGCTCTCACTTCTGTATAACCGTCCCTTACCGTCCGCTGCGCTGTTGCTCCCCCTCTATAAGTGCTATTTCGACCACTGCTCTCGTGACCTGTCTGTGTGTGTGTGACCATCCGAGACCCGTGACCTGTCTGCGTGTGTGACCACCCGAGACCCCTAAGCCTAATAGACCCACGTTATACAAAAGGCTACGTGTTCCCATGGTTTGTGTGTGTAGACAAGTCACACGAGGACTGGCCTCATGACGCCGCCACCTCCTTTCCTCGTACAGCGAAGCGGTGGAATCCTTTCCTCCCTCCTATCGTCTTTCCTTCTCCCTACAACCTTCCTTCCTTCAAGAGTCTGGTCTGGACACACCTGAAGGTCTTCAACCAATATTCTTTTAGTGTTTTCTTCGTTTTCAACCGACGTGGTTACGATTAGGGCATACCTCTGTCCGTGCTCTGTTGACTGCCATGAGAAAGTAATAATATACATATATATATATACGTATACAGTGCCTATGAACGCGCACTACCATATAACATACAAACCTCAAACAGCCATGATCGAACCCAGGACACCTGCGTAGCACAGCATAGCTGTAATGCTCCCGCCTGCTACGCAGAGGTCCCGGGTTCGGTCCTGGCTGTTGGAGGTTTGTATGTTATATATATATAGGGAAGGGAGCGGGGGACTGGAAATCCTCCCCTCTCATTTCTGATTTTCCAAAAGAAGGAACAGAGAAGGGGGCCAAGTGAGGATATTCCCTCAAATCCTCTGTTCCTAACGCTCCTCTGTTCTTAACGCTACTTCGCTAAATCGGGAAATGGCGAAATGTATGAATATATATATATATATGTATATATATATATATATATATATATATATATATATATATATATATATATATATATATATATATATATATATACATATATATATATATATATATATATATATATATATATATATATATATATATATATATATATATATATATATATACTGCAGGTAATGGCGTATCCACCCGACATGGTTAAACTGGGAAGAAAATAATCTCGCGTGAGAAGCAATGTTGTTATTACAGTGGTGGTGAGAGTATAGCAAGAGGACCCAGAGGCCACCGCGCACCTGTGGCTGCCTCTCCTCTCACACACAGGAATGAGGTCGAGTGTTTGACCGGCGGCTACTGTGGGGATGACCCCCGGGATTATACTCGCTGCTCCCGTGAGTATGTGTGAGTGAGTGTGTGTGTGTGTGTGACCAGCCATGATGGCGTCAATAGCCTAGCCTTCCAGCGCCAATGTCAGTGATACTCGCAGGTCCCTTAGAACGTCGGGGTCCCAACTCTGACGACGAGGTGTCCCCTCCGGATTTTCGTTGGCCACGTCTTCCACCAGCGACCACACCTCATGCCTATCCTGATGGCCATGCTTACCATCGCTCGCCCCTTCCTCCTCCTCCTCCTCCTCTACCACTGGCCAATGTGGCCATACATGCTACTGCTAGCTACATCCGCCACCGCTAACCTCAGTTATGACATCAATGGTGTTTGTAAGGTAATGGAGCCGACTCGGAGATCGGGGTCTGTCCCTCACAGGGTCAAACGGAGGAGATCTTGTCCACAAGTGGAGCTCTTCCTCTTCCTCCTCCTCCTCGACCCGACACGCGTCGGGTCGAGGCGCTCCGGCCAACACCCGACGGTGGTGTCATAACCGCGGATCAAATCGTCTTAAAATCGCGCGGACACACGACCGTTCCTGCAAGCCTCATGCTCCGGGACCGCTGTAGATAATCTGGTGGCTACGGGATAAAGCCGCGAAAGAGCTCTCTTGATCGTCGTCGACTGGAACGAGAGGTTATGGGAGTTGAAGGACGTTGAGGTGGGAGAGAGGGATTTGTTCGTGTGAGTGTGTGGGGAGGGAGGAGCGAGGTAAGGAAAGGCGTATCATATCCCCAGGCTCAGCCCAGGTGCTTCGTTGTCGGTAGACACATCGACTGATTCAGTATTACTGCAGTCGATATATATATATATATATATATATATATATATATATATATATATATATATATATATATATATATATATATATATATATATATATGCAGGCAAAACTACAGGAAACGGAAAATACGAAGTGTCATGCACTTTCATATAATTACATCGTCAGGAGTCAAAGAGAATCAGAATACAATATACCAGCCGCCCGCCACTGGGCGGGGCCGGCGAATGAATTAAGAAACAGCTGAAGAGATTATGGCCCAGGTCACCCTCGACCACCTCACCTCTCTCTCAAGTTACAGACTCAGGTTAACCCATGTTCAAGGAATATGACAATCTTTTCATTAATACAGTTCTCTAATTCATATATATATATATATATATATATATATATATATATATATATATATATATATATATATATATATATATATATATATATATATACCAACATCTAATTTATGTTAATATCACTACTATGTTTGATATACGATTCAACAATAGTTCTATGCATTACAAAGTTATAGTCAATTTGACCAAAGTCTTTGAGGATGACAAATAGTGCATTGGATTCTTGACCATACCTAACATACAACTGTTTTGATACGAGTTATAATGCAATCGTATTTAAGTTCTATAGAGTGAAATATTGGTCAACATGAGAGTCGCGAAAAATACCCGGTTTTAAAACTGTAAACCTTTCGTTATCCTCGCATTGCTCTTGAGAGGCAAATCTGGGATTACATGTTCAATGAAAACGACAGTAACGTAGCGGTGAAAAGCTTCAGTAAAACTTTCAAAGCAGTAGAAGGAAAATACCTACCAATGCGTAGGAGACGCTCTATTTCTAAACCCAACCGAAGGTTGTTTTAGACAGCAACGCATGGGAAGCTAGAAAAGACCAATAACCAACAGAGCGGAATAAGAACGTGAACGTTTACAGCTTCAAGCCACCGATATGTCTCCTGAGTTACTGATACAGCAACAGTAACAGGTGTCCCAACCGACGTGTGTTGGGAAGATGCTTAAAACTATACAATGCAACACTGAATTATGAAGCGTTCTTTCTACTAGTGACAATTACTAAAGGAAGCCTTATGACCGGGGTCCAATGACACTGTTGTACATGAATATGTATTGGTAATTCATTCCTTTATTAGGTGGTCCTTAATGGCTCGATGTATCGGCTGGTGAGGGTCATTTAGACTCCAAGCCCATTGCCAGCCAGGGTCATTAAGACGGCCCACAACGCCACGCCAATCAGAAACTTTGGAGCACCTTTTTAACATGCCTTTCATGGGTCATTAAGGCCTATTATATAAGTTATAACCACCAATCGAAAGTTCTTTACCACCTTCTTCAAGTTTTCATGGTAATTACTGTAAGACGACACACGGTTCCACTGTGTACTATAATCAGCGGGATGTGAATGAAGGCATTACGTTCAGTCATGCCTCTGTGTGGTAATGTATACTGGAGATGATTTGCTCATCCATCGTGTGGGAAGAAATGAGTAAATAAGCAATGACTTAAACAATCATTTACGTTGTTCATAGGATTAGAAAAACTAGACTGAAGAGATAAGTTAAGTCTGCCATTTCCGTTTTCTTTTAAGCAAAGCACGCGGATAAGAGAAAACGACCAAAGTGTAATATCTTGAAGCAGTGGCTTTAAAAAAATCTATAAATGATTTCTGATTACATCCAGATTACCATATATTTCGAGGTTGTTTGGAAGAGGATGCAAGAATAGTCAAAAATCGATTACATAGCTGGTCCCAACGTTTTTAGACTCTCTATAATCTATCGTTACGCGCTAACTTTTATATGGCCGTCATACTCAACTTATAATAATTATCATATCAATAATTGTTCTTCCGATTCGTTATCAACTCTTAAAGTAATTAACGCTTATTTCACAGTCAAAATGAAATTCAGAACAATATTACTGATAAATCAAACTCATGCAATGAAGAAAACATCTTGATCCGGGTGTTTCGTCATCATGACATGAAAGAACGATGAACAGGTAAACTTTTCTGCTGAGTCGAACTCAGAGCTCGAGGAGGACGTTCCCATCCCTCGGGGAGCCTGGGTCCTGCCTTTCCTTGATGAAAAAATGTGATATTTCTCCGGTGGCAAAATCAGTAGACTAAGACTGACAATAATAAGAAAATGCAACCTGGAAATACGGGTCGGGCGGACTTCCTGTATACAATGGAGTAACAGGAGTCGGGGGATCGTGCTAGCCCGCCTACGTCTCAACTGTACACATTACACACATCTACGGCCACAGCGGGCGGTAAACCCTCCCACCAAGATGCCCGACGTGCCCTTGCAACCTTCCAACAGAGCACGCCACTCTTCACTGCAAGCAGACACCACGAAGCATGGAAGAATCCAATACAGTATATAGATAAACGAAATATTAAACCTTGGCCATATCTAGTCTCCTTGGTGATCGTTCTCAGTGAAACGGACATAATCAAAGATGAGCTGAAGGCGACTCGTTGGTTTAGCTCTGTGGCGAGGCTGGTTTCAGGGTGTGTAAGCTGGTTCGCCTTGGCTGTGTGGTGGGGGAATGTTCATGCTCACAATACTGGTGGCCCGGACCAGGAGTGGTTTACTCCCGATCTGGTTCCACTGCGGTGTCAAACTGACGGATTACCAGTGATTAATACGTCATAACTTAACGTATGTATAGCATGCCAGGGTTTTGGGGGAAGACGACCTCTCGATCTGTCCAATCCTTTCGCAGTTCTTCTGGCAGCTGCGCCAGTGGATGGTGTGCCGAGCTGGGTGGTGTATGTAGCAATTTTGACACCGTGCCCACTTATCAAGCTCCTCCTCCTCCTCGTCCAAATATCTATATCATATCATCTATCTTCACTTCTTTTTCCTTCATAGCCTATAGGTTCAGATCGTACTTGTAAAATCACTATAGAGGGGACTCGGTATTGTCAAAAATATAAACAACTGACTGCAGGCCCCATGACGTGTCTCAGTCCCTTCACAGGTCGCTGGCCACTCAACGCTACAAAAACACAACCAACCAACACACTACACGCTCTCGAGTATGGAAGTAAATACCTTCATTTTACCTGTTCAGGGAGTGTGTGTATTAATAGAATATACGACTGACGACAAACATTTTTTTTTCTTTTTTTCAGATAGGACGGTTAGGGAAAGGGAAGAAGAGATGGAACAGGGAACGGAATAGTTTGAAATGGAAGAGAAGTCTGAAGTGTGTTCTGAAGCATGATATACATATATTCTCTCTCTCTCTCTCTCTCTCTCTCTCTCTCTCTCTCTCTCTCTCTCTCTCTCTCTCTCTCTCTCTCTCTCTCATGACCAGAATAGCGTTGAAAGAGACAATCCGAACTCTTTAATACTACCTAGTGGTGTACCACAAGGTTTTGGGCGGCCCCCAGCCCAATTTACGGCAACTTACAGAATGTACGTCCAGACTGCCTAGAGGAACTCAGAAATGCTAAACGAAATTCCGCAAACAAGAATAGAAAATAAGGCAATCAGGAGAGAAAGAAATGGATATCGAAATGAGAAGTTTGGGACGGTGAGAAACCAGGAATAGTAGGAATCCCAAGCCAGTGCCCTACTGTACGTGTCCAAACACAAAGTTCCATCACTGAATCGAAGGCGAATCCTCACGTTCCACTTTGAACTCCTGGGGCATCTTCATCTCAGGCGTCTTGCGCAACATGGACTGGCTAAAGGTCTACCCCTAGCGGGCAGACACAAACGAGAGGGAGTGTCTAGCGTGGATGGAGGAGGAGGAGAAGGGTAAAGGCCCCACGTGTTGAACCTTTCTGGAGTCCAGGGAGCCTTTGTCTGCCCTTAACTCGGTTTCATGAGCGAGTCGCACAAAAGAAGAGGAAACAAAAGAGACTGTTCCACCTGGGCCTATCGCCTTCCAAGGGCCTCTGGCTTCGCTCACGACCCTGCCACACACACACACACACACACCCACACACATAAGGACACGCATTAATCCCTTCTCCATCACGGATTAATAGAGTTAGGACTACCGCATCGGTGGATCATGTCCACAGATCAGCATCACCGACTTTGGTATGGTTGAATCATCTCATGATCGCGTAAGAGGCGAGAACGAAGACCGAGCGACTCTGTGGGATGAGCCTATTGATGAGGGTCCGTGGCGGGCGCGAGAGAGAGGGAGGGGCCTCCCTTGCGGACCATCGGGGTAGGTCGGTGGGCCGGGCCACCAATCCTTCCACTGTCAAGTGGACAATTAAGTCCTGGATCACCCTTTTAAACCAGCTTGAAATGAGACTTAAATGCCATTCAGGTCGCGGTGAAGCGAGAGGCAATGGATAGATGCTGTGAGTGAGAGAGAGAGAGAGAGAGAGAGAGAGAGAGAGAGAGAGAGAGAGAGAGAGAGAGAGAGAGAGAGAGCAACACCGCCTTCACTGCTTGGCCTCCACTCTCAAGCACCTTTCTTTACCCCCGCAACGTTGAGCCACTGCCACATCTCGAAGTGAACACGGGCAAACGTCCCACTGTCACATCAACGACGTACATTGCCCCCCCCCCTGAGATTTAATGCCGCCACACCCCTGGAGTGCTAGGGTAACCAAATTCATTCTCTCCAGTAATCAGGTGATTGATTTCACGGCGAGGACGGAAATGGGTGGACATTGCCAAGGCCTCCACAGCTTTTGAGAGAGAGAGAGAGAGAGAGAGAGAGAGAGAGAGAGAGAGAGAGAGAGAGAGTGGTAGGCTCCATCTTGTGAAGAAACTCACGCATCTCTTGCTGCAATACACCTTCGAAGGCAAGAAGTCCTGAACTTCATAAAAGAACAGCCACACTGTACGATGTGTGGCGCGGGATTACTGCCACCCACACACACACACACACACACACACACACACACACACACGAGTGGAAAACTCGCCCGGTAACACACAAATGGTAATCACAATAGAGTTGACATTCATATAAATATACTTTTTTCTAACAACGGGCGAGGAATATCTGAAGCATCTCCCTGTGTTACTCAAGCCACGGGAAACGTGAATCTCCGTGACAGATGGTCTGTGATACAACATTCCACAGACCACCATAATATCTCGGTGAACCATAGGGTCTTCTGAAGCAGCACAGAAAACAAGACCCATTCAGCTCCCGGACTGACATCTACCCAATCAGTCTTGAAGCTATCAAGGCAGGATGGGTGCCTCTCATGAGTCTTCCTTACAGGATTATAACCTGTATTGACAGTCAGGTCAATGGGATTAATGTCTACGGTAAACATGTCAAGAAAGTGCTATTATAGACTCAAGTCCCTGGTCGGGGAGGACGGAGATGAAGGGGGGGACAGGAGGGAACGATTGGCAGCTCGTTTGTCATCGAGGTCACCCACGTTGAGAGTCAAGACGGTCGTGTGGGTGACGGTGGTCGTGTTGGGTGACGGGGGTTGTCGTGTGGGTGACGGTGGTAGTGGTGTGGGTGACGGTGGTGGTGGTGTAGGGTGACGGTGGTGGTCGTGTGGGTGACGGTGGTCGTGGTGGGTGACGGTGATCGTGTGGGTGACGGTGATCGTGTGGGTGACGGTGGTTGTCGTGTGGGTGACGGTGGTGGTCGTGTGGGTGACGGTGGTGGTCGTGTGGGTGACGGGGGTCGTCGTGTGGGTGACGGGGGTGGTCGTGTTGGATGACGGTGGTGGTCGCGTAGGGTGACGGTGGTGGTCGCGTAGGGTGACGGTGGTGGTGACTGAGGCCAACCAGGGATGGTCGATGGGTCGGAATGACTGTGTGAACTAAGGTGATCACTCAAGACAGACCGTACCTGCTCGCATGGTTCCAAGGGCTCTGACCAGCACCGCCTGTAGCCTACAAGCAGCAGCAGGAGGAGGAGGAGGAGGTGAGGGAGAGCTCCGTAGCATGCAACACGAAGCAAAGATCTACGTAGACCCACTCAAGCCTAGGTCATCCAGCTCCTCCTCACGGTCTGCACAACCCATGACATGATCAATTAGACAAAAGACGGTGATTACAACCCATGCATGTATAACACACACACACACACACACACACAAAGCTGATCGGCCATGGACGGGTCCAGTGGTGCGAAGACTTACAGACCACATCACAAATGAGAAAAATATGTCTTAACTTCGGGTAGATGTTCGCTTCTTGCATGAAGAGTCGTTTAGGAATCGAACTGGATCAGGAACCAGGAGATAAAGATAACATAAAGCTTATCGTTCCAGTTCATCATGCCACAGAGCAACAGAGCAGTATGGCTATAACTACCGAACATAAAAGCCAAAAAATACCATGTGATTTTCAATGAAACATTACCACAGTATACATGACCTCCTGTCAGAATTTCTATCGTCAGAGGCACCGGGAGACCAGAAAACCATTTTTTGCAGCGTGCAAGTATACTAAATGTTACTTGAACAGATGCTGTTCCTCGGGAATTCAAATGCAAGATAGAGACTAGCGGGAAAACATGTGGTAAGTCGCACCATACATCTCATTATGAGCCTCGGGGGGGACCTGTTGCGCTCGGCTCAGACACCCTCCCCTGACGAGATCTGGGGTACGTGGCTCACCTGGTGCTATACTGTGGCACCACCTCCACGTGTGGCTCACCTGGTGCTATACTGTGGCACCACTTCCACGTGTGGCTCACCTGGTGCTATACTGGGGCACCACCTTCACGTGTGCTCACCTGGTGCTATACTGTGGCACCACTTCCACGTGTGGCTCACCTGGTGCTATACTGTGGCACCACTTCCACGTGTGGCTCACCTGGTGCTATACTGGGGCACAACCTCCACGTGTGGCTCACCTGGTGCTATACTGGGGCACCACCTTCACGTGTGCTCACCTGGTGCTATACTGTGGCACCACCTTCACGTGTGGCTCACCTGGTGCTATACTGTGGCACCACCTCCACGTGTGGCTCACCTGGTGCTATACTGTGGCACCACCTTCACGTGTGGCTCACCTGGTGCTATACTGTGGCACCACCTTCACGTGTGCTCACCTGGTGCTATACTGTGGCACCACCTTCACGTGTGGCTCACCTAGTGCTATCCTGTGGCACCACCTTTACGTATGGCTCGCCTGGTGCTATACTGTGACACCACCTTCACGTGTGGCTCACCTAGTGCTATCCTGTGGCACCACCTTTACGTATGGCTCGCCTGGTGCTATACTGGGGCACAACCTCCACGTGTGGCTCACCTGGTGCTATACTGTGACACCACCTTCACGTGTGGCTCACCTGGTGCTATACTGTGACACCACCTTCACGTGTGGCTCGCCTGGTGCTATACTGTGGCACCACTTCCACGTGTGGCTCACCTGGTGCTATACTGTGACACCACCTTCACGTGTGACACCACCTCCACGCACATTGTGCAGGTCAACGGCCACTTTACATCGAACATCACGTGAGTTGTGTGGGACAATAAAACATCCCAGTTCCACATCCAACATCTTGTATGTCTGGACATTAAACAGCCCAGTGTCACATCCATCATCTTGTATGCTGTGTCGGACGCTGGGGCAACTATATTCAACTTCATTGACCAAGTGTTGGACAGTGAAACTCAAGCGAGCTGTGCTGTACGGTGGACACTCTACATTTCCACATCGACACAAGCTACCTCGCCTCAAAACACCTGACAGACTCACTCGGTGTTCTGGATGTGTTCTGACACTGATACCACAACACTCGCTCCCTAAAGATACCTCTTCTGATTTCGGAATTACGGCCAGCACTCGTGGAGCCAACCCCAGGACTGACGAAACAATGCTGAGCCTTCAAGTAAGACTTGGACGGACTCCAGTACTGGCCGGACACATGGTGAATTCACCAACTTGTATCAGACTTTTGCGAACAGAGGAATTCTTAGTCTTTAGCATTTACGTAATATCTTTTTTTTTTTTGCACCCCTGGGTCATTACGCAACACCTGTAGAGCAAGCTCAGTGCATATCCTCCACTCATATATTCCCCAGCACCGGCTTTCGCTCGGGGGGAGCCCCACAGAGTGGCCTAGCCGATCATCACACGACGGAGATCAGCGGCATCAGTCGTAATCTCTGTACTCCTGCGACTTAATGGCGCAGATAATACATACCCTTGCTGCCGTGCGCTGTCCTTATCACAAGAGCAATTTTCTATAAGATAAGATAAGAGGTGACAGCACTCACAAGACGGGGTTGGGGTTCTCTTGTCTACCTCTTCTTTTTCTTTATATATTTTCAGTCGTCTGCTTGACCCCTGCCGTCCGCTGAGATCTAGCATTCCGTGGTACCCGGTTCCCCCCCAAGGTCCTCTCTCGTGACAAGACTTATTCGAAGCCTGACACTTACCCATAACACGTGTTCTGCTGTGAAGGGCGAGTGAACACACCGTTCTCCATGGATGATACCGTCTGGGAATTCGTTGTAAAAGTTTTTGCTGTCATTCATCTTGAAGGACTGAGGTTGGGTGAGGTGGGAGAGGGAAGGAGAGGGTGTGTGTGTGTGTGTGTGTGAGAGGTGTGTGTGAGGTGGGAGAGGGAAGGAGAGGGTGTGTCTGTGTGTGTGAGGTGGGAGAGGGAAGGAGAGGGTGTGTGTGTGTGTGTGTGAGGTGGGAGAGGGAAGGAGAGGGTGTGTGTGTGTGTGTGTGAGGTGGGAGAGGGAAGGAAGGGTGTGTGTGTGTGTGTGAGTGAGATGAGAGCCGCCACCTGAGGCCAGATCCCCTCCCACCGACCTCGCCTCCTAGCCACACCACCACCACCACACATTCACCGAACGGGTGCTGCTGCTGCATGTTTCCCATGACCTGTCAGCCATGCCCCTGGGATGAGAAGGTGGACAATACCCACCACCACTACCATCGCCTCCCCATCTGTCAACATTTCTGTGGCACTTCAGTGATACATGGGGGTAAATAGAACAAGTTCTGAGGGCTGGATGGTAAGCATATTGTCTCCTTTTGTTTCTCGTCAATGGATTGAACGAAATTACCCATCACCATAGCAACAAGGATCACAGTGTCGTGTTCAGACCAAACAGCAATGCCTCCACTGACAGTTATGCAGGGCGACCACTGGAATAAAAACATTCGGTAAATCCACATCGAATTTTGAACGCCACTACAGTCACGGGGAACCTTCTAGATGTCCAAGGAGGCAGATATGAGTTAACTTTTTCTTTTTTCTTTCCTCTCTTATTCGTCCCTGTCATTCACGCCTTCTACTTATCTAGCAGTAAGCCATCAAGATAGCTTATAGGTACCCTAGGTAGTGAGAAGGTGACACAGACGTATCTTAGCTAGTCCTATGGCAACACAGCGGTAGGTGGAACCACGGTGACACAGAGGTATCTTAGTTAGTACTATGGCAACACAGCGGTAGGTGGAGCCACGGTGACACAGAGGTATGTTAGTTAGTACTATGGCGGCACAGCAGTAGATGGAGCCATGGTGACACAGAGGTGACTTTGCGAGTAACTAGGTGACACAGCGGTAGATGCAGCCACGGCGCAACACTAAGTAATATGAGGCACAGAACCAAAGCAAAAGAGTTGCCTCACGAAATATCACAGGGGAAGAAGAAAAGAGGGAAAGGCAATCATAATCTAAGGCATACAAAGGAAAACAGTACACCATAACATAGGAAATAATAGGATATCTAATGTAATGAGAGACATGCAGGATGTGTGTGTGTGTGTGTGTGTGTGTGTGTGTATGTGTATGTGTGTGTGTGTGTGTGTGTGTGTGTGTCTGTGTGTCCCATCACAGACATCCCCCGTCTGTGCATCACATCACATAAAATCACAAGGAATAGCATTCACTTCTATAAGCACTCGTGGCCAGTCGACCACATCCCACAGAACCCCAACCAAGAGGCTCAAAAAAAAAATATCTCACTCTATCCTTTATGCCATACACGCTCTAACGTACGCCAGGTCCTCCCGCGCAAACCCCTGGGCGGGTTATACACTCATAGTGCAACCTGTTTCCTCTGGTAACATACAGTGGTGAAATGATCAAGATCAACTGCTTGTTTCCTTACTAGATTCCTCTGAACTCGAACTACATACCGTAATTCTAGCACTAGGGTACGAATCAAGGAGTACACACATATTTCTATGCCATTTCAGACATTTACAACTCTCAAAGTCAAACCGATATCTCCGACACCTTCAAAAAGCATATGATACAACGCTCTCACGAATCGAAAGAAAAATAAATTATTGAGCATTGATCATCAAAGGTAAAAGCAGGCCTCGTTCTATGCTTGTACCTGGTGTCATATAACTGGCGTCAATTTCTCTCGTGAAAAAAAAAAAAAGCCAAAACTCCTCAATAGTTTCCCAGATCATTATTAACCTTGATCAGTTCCCACGATTTTGGCCGTTTTTCTGCAATCACAATCACTCGTATTGAGGTCATCAATCTTGTTGCTTGAATGGCTCTCTACGTCTCATATATATATATATATATATATATATATATATATATATATATATATATATATATATATATAAATATATATATATACATATATATATATCACAAAATTCAAATGATGTTGAATCATCATCTTCCGCATTCGCGAGTGGAGGTAGAGAGAACTGTGAATGCGAGTTACGCTACAAACTGAACATAGGAGGAGGTTGCAGAGTGAGGCTATGTTGTTGATGGTACTGGAACTCTGGAGCGCACAGCCGGGGTAATGCACTACGGACCACAGTGGTGACTGTGTCTTGTAACCTGGGTTTACCGCAGGTGGAGGCTCTAGCATGTCAGTCCGCGACTCGTTTTCGTACTCTCTCTCTCTCTCTCTCTCTCTCTCTCTCTCTCTCTCTCTCTCTCTCTCTCTCTCTCTCTCTCTAAAAGGCCAGACCACTTCGCGAGGACCTTGGGTCCGTGTGGTCTGTATAATCTACGTAATTACTCTCTCTCTCTCTCTCTCCTCTCTCTCTCTCTCTCTCTCTCTCTCTCTCTCTCTCTCTCTCTCTTAAAAGGCAGACACTTCGCGAGGACCTGGTCGTGTGGTCTGTATAACTACGTAATACTCTCTCTCTCTCTCTCTCCTCTCTCTCTCTCTCTCTCTCTCCTCTCTCTCTCTCTCTCTAAGCAACCATTCGAGGACTGGTCGTTGTCTGTTTTCTATTGATTCTCCTCTTCTCTCTCTTCTCTCCCCCTCTTCTCTCCCTCTCTCTCTTACCAACTTCGCGAGGACCTTGGGTCACGTGTGGTCTGTATAATCTACGTAATTACTCTCTCTCTCTCTCTCTCTCTCTCTCTCCTCTAACAGACTGGACCTTTCCGTCTCTACATCTCTCTCTCTCTCTCTCTCTCTCTCTCTCTCTCTCCATTATCATTCATGACGTCCGAGTCGTCTTTCGTCTCAGTTCATTTTCCTATGAGTTCGTCGCTCTGGGGTCTTGGACGAACTGGTGACTTCGAGTCTCCAGCCCGCCCGCCCGCCCGTGTACCGTGCAGCAGCTCACTGAACTCGGTTCGCACGTTCGAAAGTTCCATGTACACTCGTTGGCTACTGTTTGTTATTTCCTGAAGCATTCGTTCGCTGCTTCTGTGTCCAGCTTCGGCCCCGGATTAGCCATCATGAACAAGAACTGTGATCCCCCGTTGACCTCTGGATGTGGCTATGCTGTCCCATGGCTTCTCACGGGACGTGTATACCAACTGGATTTTCCCCAAGTGTTGAAGAAAAGTTTCGATATGAATGAATCATACTTCTTAGGTTCTTTGGTCACGAAATAATCACCATTTTTTTTTGGCCATCATTAAATACTCACCTAATGATCATCTGGTCCCACAGAATGATGTAGTTTTGTACTCTAATATAGAAATCTGATCTATGACACTCAACACCTTGCCTCATCTCAGTCTTCCTTTAACTAAAACTGCTTGTCAATTTCTTGTAAATTTATAGTGTCAAGAAACGTCAACATGAATATTCAGGCACTCCGAGGTTCTGCATTTGCAGGAAGCACCACACATGCTGCCACCAGTGTTCCCCGATACATCGTTGTGAAGAGCCACATCAAACACTAGAAGGCTACACAGTTAGCCGCCCGCCTTGAGAGCATCCTGTCCCAACCGCAAATCCTACCGTTTGCCCCCCACCATCCTCTGGTGTCAGTGATCCTATCGCGCTGCGCTTCTGCAGGAGGTGCACAACTTCTTGACGAGGTCTAATCATGCGGTCCACTTCCTTTTCGCCGGTGGCTGAGTTATTGGGTCTGCTTCCGCGATCTGCGTCTGGAATTATTATTACCCTAATGCTGTGATGAGTTGGTGTCGCTGTGCCTGCATCTAGTGCCTCCATCCTTACGGTACTATTCCTGTGGCTAGTGGGTGATGCCGTGGTTCTGCACGAACTGCCTGTGGCTTATGGTGTGGTTCTATTCCTGTTGCTAGTGGCTAACTGGATGGTTCCGCTCCTGTTCCCTGAGCTCATTCCTCATTCCTGTTGCTAATGGATGTTGCAGGTGGTTCTGTTCCCGTTCCCTGAGCCTCATTCCTCATTCCTGTTACTCGCGAGTCATATGGTGGCTCTGTTCGAGCCGCTAGAGCATCCCCTTTTTTTGGCCCTAATCCCCTTGATTGCCACTGATATAGTGGCGCTGTTCCAACCACTAGTGCTTCATGTTGTGACCCCGACCTCTCAAGGAAATTGTAAATCAAAATTTGGCGGATCTATTACAGCTGCCAGTACCTTGTTATCTCTGCTAACAGAGGGAGGGTGTTCTGTTGGCTTTGCTCCACTCACTACAGCATCATCCCAGAGCCCTATTCTATGTTCATAATAAATCATTTTAGGGTTGTTCCAGGTGGATATATACATAAACATGGATAACAGTACTGTGAATACGATATTCCGAAAACTAAGATAAACAAAAAGGTTGTACATATAGCACGTTATGACTGCAGAAGTCAACAATGGAAGGACTAAAGGACGTTTAAAATGACTGATGTTGGAGGACCTTTTATGGCCATCGAGTGGGAGTGTTGAGGGAGAGTTCCAGGCATCGCTGCACTGAGCGACTCGATCGTCGCCGAGACCCAGTGAGCACTATGTTCCCACAGCCACAGAGGTAGGTATGTGATTGCCATGGTGCTACTGATGACAGTAGTGGTACACACACACACACACACACACACACACACACACACACACACACACCTGGAATATGTCCAAATATTCCAGTACTATCCAAGGATATACTTACTCCCTTTCTCTCTCTCTCTCTCTCGACTTTAACCCTATTCTGGAAGCCTGGAAGTATCAATAACGCCAGTTCCACTGAGATCACTGACCACAAGCCCGTGCGGCAAGACACCCCGAGCAGTAAACAAATCCCTTTGCTCCCTCGTCAAACGTTTTCTATTCAAAACGAAGGAAAACACACCCAGAGCGGAGGATAGACGAGAGAAAGGAAGAAAAAAAAAAATGTCTCTGGTACGGTTAATGCCATCCTCTCTCCGTCACATTATCCTCGTTCCCTTTTTCGCTGCTATGACCGAGGCTGCTGTGAGGAGAGGCATCGCGTCTTTTTGTGCGGACAGGTACCTCGGAATGTCTTGGCTGAAGGGGCTCGCCGGCCCAACAGAAAACGCAATAAAAGGGGATAAAGAAAACCACGCGTACAAAAGCCGCCACTCGCCTCCCTCTCCATGGCTTCAATGGCGAGAGAAAAGGGAGGGGGGGGAATCTTTTTTTTTTTTTTGGCATGCGACGCCGTTGGGGTTGGAGGCTCACTCATCCTGAGCGTCTGTCTTCCCCTACGAAGCAAGGCCTGAGAAGCTCAGAGCATCTCCACACAGAAGAACATCCCTCAGTCCCAACCCACTTGAAGCATATCACTGACTTCCCATTATCTACATGTGTCGCCACACAACGATAGTGTTCTTTAGGGAACTTATTCAGACGAATACTAATGTATAACATGAATGAACAATGCAATATCGTCCGTAGCCCCTCGCTAGAGTCCAGCATTACAAGAGTATTCTGGCAAATATCAGAATAGTTTTCAAGTCTATGGATAAGGAAATATTCAGCAAGTCTTTCGCATCATACGTAAGGCAAAAATTAGAATATGCTTCTCACGTCTGGTCACCGCATCTGAAGAAGCACATAGAGATAACAGAGAAGGACCAGAGGAGGGCGACGAAGATGGTACCAGAGTTAAGACTGCTGAGTTCCTGGGAAAGGAGTGCAAACCTTAAATTTGCCCACCACAGAAGAGAGAAGAGCGTGAGGTGACCTGATCACAACCTTCAAGCATTTAAAACAGACGGATGTAATCAACAAATTCTTCAAGAGATATGAGGATAAAACAAGAAGACAAAACATAAATTCTAAGACTATTTTTACAATATATTAGTAGTGGACGAAGGGAATAAACTGAGAGAGGATGTGGTAAATGTGGACGGCATACAGAAGTTTAAGATGTATAATAGTAGAAAATGTTCAAGCAACGAGGCTCCACGAGTGTAAAACTCCCTCCCCGTACAGTACAATTAGGCAATTACACACATGCAAAAACTAAAACACACGGAGACGAAAAAAAAGGAAAGAATTTCACATCTCCTTCAGTCTGCACTTACCCTCATATTTAAGCAGGATTGATCAAATGCACGTCACTCACCACTTAACCTTACCACAAAAGCGTCCAGTGTGTTGTGGTGAATCGTACCCTTCATACTGCTAAAGAACCCTTTGATAACTCATTACCTCCACACTATGATTACCTATTAGGGGTACAGGCGTCTCTACGCACACACACACAACCCTCGCACCAAGGTCGCCTCCTCTACACTTAATCCAAGTCTCACTTCCCTGATAAGCGCATCTGATACATCAGTTGGTGTCTGCAGTTTACTTGCTACGTCTAAACATCACCCTCGTCGTCCACTTTGTGTCTGCTTGCTAAGCGAACTTCACCGATAGACATCTTCATCGGCTTCTCATCTGCCACACGTCCTATGCCGTCACACCACCTCCAGTAGTTTAATTCCCGCCTTTCTTAAAGATTACTTAGTATCACACGTCTTTCTCGACATCTTCATTCTGTCTGGTTTCACCATCCCTCACTTTCTCTCTTATTTCACGAACCTGTAACGAGGAGAAAACTAACAAGGTCTTACATCCACAAGTTCTTCATACGGTACAGTTCCATAGTCCCACTCACCCGACCCTCTCTGATCAGGGTACCTCGAGAAGCAAAGCTTTTCGAACTTTGCATGAAGCTGCTAATCTCGCCTCGTCTGCCTCATAGCTTCCGTCGGGACACATCATGTTTCGTTCCTTTGTTTTATTTTCTGCTTATCTAAAAGGCCTATCGCCTGCCAGGGACGGTCCATCAAGACAAACACACGTCCATTGGGAACCACCAATCGAACTCAAAATAGCCTCTCCAGGTGTGGAGACCATCTCAAAAACCACACACGCTCTGACTACATGCTTGCATGGCCCCTTGACAGGCCACGGTACCCGGACATGAGAGATCTACGTCAACTTCTAAGACTTACTTAGATGTTAAGACGCCTCATCTATCAGTCGCCCTTGAATGTGAGCTGAGGCAAGGTTATGAAGTTGAGCAAAGCGGTGACACGAGTGAGACCGACTGACTCATGAATAAGAAGAAGCAGGAGGAAATGCAGTGTTTTGGATCATTAGGGGATGACATGGCAGCGGATGGAACCATGGGAGGTGACGTGAACCGTAAGAATGTTTGTCAGGTTTGCTAAGGTGATCCCGGGCATATTGAGGAAGGAGAGGGTGCTGTCTGTGGAGGCAAAGGTGTTGCGTGTATGTGAGAGAGAGAGAGAGAGAGAGAGAGAGAGAGAGAGAGAGAGAGAGAGAGAGAGAGAGAGATCTGCTGATAGCTCATGTCTTCCCCCACCCAAAAAAAAAAAAATAATCTTAATAAAATGCTTAACAGGAAAGCTTACATTTATAACGGGGGCTGGAGTCTCGTGGAGTTGGTTACGAGGGTAAATGACACTGGTGAAAATTTTTTAAGATGCCACTGATCACAGGCAGTGGCACTAGGGTCTATGAATCAGTAGTGGGTGTTGAAGGGAGATGAAGGACTGGGAGATTAGGGCTTTCCTGTAATTATGGTTTATTTACTGAAATAAATGGAATTAACTCTCTAATTGACTTAAATACAGCACAGGAGAATGTGTAAAACATAGGAGGATTTGATGGTTACAAAATTACGTTTTCTTCATATCTTAATAACAGATGCCATCATTGTCATAGTCCCTCCCAGGCAACGATTATGTTTTCTTTCGTGTCCTAAAAAACACATCCTCCTCCTCCTCCTCCTCAAAGCTGTGCTGCAATGAGCGTGGGCAATAATGGGATGGTGAATATTGCCTGGCACAAGCCTTCACACGTACTATCTGGTTTCCCCAAGACTACATCCAGTAAGATCTCATGTTTTGAAACTGACTGCATACGAAGATCATTCTATAAAATGTCTCCTTGAGATTCTCTCTCTCTCTCTCTCTCTCTCTCTCTCTCTCTCTCTCTCTCTCTCTCTCTCTCTCTCTCTCTCTCTCTCTCCTCCGTCCATCTTACTGGGTGTTCAACGAGATTCATCTAATAACCATCACACACACACACACACACACACACACACACACACACACACACACACACAAGTTACGGTGGTGTTCCTTAATCCTCACCTCCACCACCCCCAACCTCACCCCCACCGTGCACTCACGGTCATTAAATGACCCTGGAGTTGCCTGGCTGACCCTGTATTCAGAGGTCGCTCGAGTCCATGAATTCTCTTGGAGAGAGAGAGAGAGAGAGAGAGAGAGAGAGAGAGAGAGAGAGAGAGAGAGAGAGAGAGAGCGAGTGTGTGTGTGTGTGTGTGTGTGTGTTGGTCCTACCAGTCTACAGGGTCAATGCCTCAGTTCAATATGTGACGTTATGGGGGGAATCTAAGGCGGCAATGGCTCCTCTTTGGCTGGCTCTGGTGTTACACCATCCCTCGTTTCTCTCACTGATGAAGAGCGGCGTGACGATGGCATGTCCCGGGCAGAAATGCCAGAGAGAATTGTCCAGTTGCCCCAACCTATACAATATCCTGGTAGTTTAGTAGTGTGTATACAGCGATATGAAGACTGTCGGAGAAGTTAGCCTAGTCTACCTCATGCAAACTCTTGAGAACTTAAGTCTACCTCATAAAACTGTCTGAGAAGTCAGTCTACCTAATAAAACCCCTGGGAAGTTAGCCTACCTCATAAAAACTGTCTCAAGGAGTTAGTCTACCTCATGAAAACTGTCTGGGAAGTTAGTCTACCTCATAAAAAGTCGTAAGTTAGTCTACCTCATAAACTGTCTGGGAAGTTAGTCCAACTCATAAAAACTCTCTGGGAAGTTAGTCTTACTCATAAAAACTATCTGGGAAATTAGTCTATCTCATAAAAACTGTGTGGGAAGTTAGTCTACCTCATAACATCTGTCTGGGAAGTTAGTCTACCTCAAAAACTGTCCGGGAAGTTAGTCTACCTCATAAAATCTGTCCGGGAAGTTAGTCTACCTCAGAAACACCGTTTGGGAAGTTAGTCTACTATGCGTGTCTTCTGAATCATCGTCTTTAAAAGAAAGAAAAAAAGAGTTAGGTTACGTAGCGAAGGTTCTGGCCAGCAGGCAAAACAAATGGCGTGCCACACTGTGAGGATGAGGACCCCGCCCATACATGACCGTCGGAGAAGGAGGAGGAGGAGGCCCGTGCTGTGTGGTGCGCACGCATACCACTTCCCCCCCCCCCCTGATGACGTCATCAGTTGTCGTTGACGGTAGGCCACCCCTGGCGGCCGCCGCGATCATGACCTTGGTCGCTCTCTCTCTCTCGAATTAACAAGATCTCGCGACTGGCAGACACGCGCGGCTGGTCCTCATCAGTCCCATATGGCTTTATGGTCATTATAAAATGGGTTATGACGACGTGCAGGACCCCAGGGATAATTAAGGCTATTCCTTATATGCAAATTATTATACTTTAACCCTAACAACGGCAGCAGGATATTCATAGCTGGGATGTGTGTGAACATTACTCAAGAGATTCGATGAAATTATCATGCATTTCAGAAAGCCAGAGAAATTTATTCTCTCTCTCTCTCTCTCTCTCTCTCTCTCTCTCTCTCTCTCTCTCTCTCTATCTCTCTCTCTATCTATCAATCTATCTATCTATCTCTATCTATCTATCTATCTATCTATCTGACCAGGATGGTATGCCATCAGTACTACCCGCCCAGGTATCAGGATTGTCAAAGAGACGGTTGAGAAGTAAGCCAGCACATCAGCGGCTGTCGAGTTTCACTCCTGAAGCCCAGGTACCTGTCTTGTCTTTCTGTCTCACCCACGTCTGGGCTTACTGGCTTCCAGTTCACAAAATAGACAACCTCTCTCTCACAACACATAACACTTTGGCGAATTTTTTTCAAAAGCGCGTAAGTCTCTCTCTCTCTCTCTCTCTCTCTCTCTCTCTCTCTCTCTCTCTCTCTCTCTCTCTCTCTCTCTCTCAAACTACCAGTCTTTCGCATCCTTATACACTAATCTATCGACCTGTCCCACCTGATGCCAGTGGTGGTAGCGTAGATACGGATGACAGCTGTGATGGGTGGTTGTAATGGTGGGTGGTTGTGGTGGTGGTAGAGGATGATGGTAATATAGAAATCCTTACGCGTGACAGCTGTGGTGGTTAACTGAGGTAGCAATACATGCTAGTTGGCTAATTACTGGCTTGGGACTCGGGTAACCACTCCCACCACACAACAAAACTGAGGCACGATGAACAAGGCGCCTGGGGAGGCCTCAATAGAAAATGGATGCATCCTCATTGTTTGGGGAACTTAAATATTCCCCTCGCGTTCCCCCCCAGCTCGTCCGATGATAACTGATGCTTCCTGTTGTGTTCTGTGGAGTCATGTGTTGAATGTGTGCCACACAACTCTAAGTGTTTCCCCTTTCATGGCTGGGGCGCCTCAGTCCCTACCAGCTGAGCAACATCTCTCGATTTTTCTATTTTTTTTTTTTTCTTTTTAGCAAAGTAGCTGTTGAGGTACTCAAAAATCTGCTCTCCCGGGGTACAGAGAAGAAAATCATCACATAAATGCCTCCTTGGTACTCAAAAACCTGCTCTTCCGGGGAATACAGAAAATAATCCTCTCACAAATGCCTCTTTCTCCTGAGTCAGCAATACGGAGAATGTGAGCATCTTTGCTTCATATGCCATATCAGGAATCTCGTCCAGTTGAGAGGCAGACGACCAGCCTTTCTATTTCAACTCAGCAAGTGTTTACACTTCAGTATCTTTCCTCTTTTCTTTCGACTCGTCTTTTGATGATGTCTCTGGACGAGAGTATGTTTACCTCAGCAACAGCTGCAGCAGCAGCAGCAGCTCTGGAACAGACCAACAACTGACTCGTCTCTAAATTACGATTTCGCAATTCGCTGAAGCTAAAAGAGACAGATGCCTATTTTCTCAGCCATCTGTGAAAATAATGATGCTTATATGACCAAAAGTCGGTGGAAATGATGATAAATATAACGTCAACGATAGGTAGAAACTATATCCATTACACCAATCAGTAGGCAAGCATAAATTCTCCCTTACAAGCACCATTCGTAAAGACACCATGTTTATGTACTCAACCTGTTGCCGACTTTCGACAGGTTTCTCGTTTTGTTCAACCGTCACTCACGAACTAGTCCCGTAACGTTCACACAGAGTGAGCCAACTTGCTCAGCGCTGTGCAGAACACTCGTCTCCTCGTCTTAAGTTCCTGGGTTCGAATCTCCCATTGACTAGGTACTGCTTCTATCTCAATTTCTTTCGTTCAAATGAAAAGCGAAACTCACAAAATGATACATCTTAATTCAGTCTTTTTTTCCTTACGTGTCTATGACGAAATTCTAATTCATTTTGCTTGAAAGATCAGAAAATATTGACCATACTTACTTAACGAAGGCATTGCAACACTACCAAGCCGAAATGACGGTCGTGTAGTGTGAGTTTACGCCACCGGCTGCCGGTTGCACGGCGTCTGTTTTGTTTTGTTACCATAACTGATAATGGATGACCATACAAAGTTGTTTCGTGCAGGCTTTAAGTCCTCCTGCAGCTTCCAGTTTTTCGTATATTCTTATGTAACCAGTAGCAACCTGATCGTCAAACAGCGTTCGGCCTATTTTTTTTTTTTTTTCTTTCGTATTAGATCGCTTCATTCCGCCTTAGCGAGACTGCGCAAGTCAGCAAAAGCATTCGCCATGCACCATATAAATACATGAAGCTTGATCGCCAAGCAGTCCATGATATGTCCTATAAGTAAATGAAACATGATCCCCAGAAGCCAGCATGCACAACACAGACTATAATAGAAGAAAACAAGACCGACAAACAACATCCAGAGTATTATAACCTATAATTAGATACAACACAATTGATAATTGCCAAACAACATCCACAACTTAACCTTTTATGTGAAACATGATCGCCAAACATCCACAATATAACCTACAATTAGATGAAAACCTGGTCGTCAAACAGCATCTACAATGTAACCTATAATTAGCTGAAACATGATCACCAAACAGCAACATAATATAACCTATAATTAAATGAAATATAATCGTCAAACAGCATCTACAGTATAATCCATAATTAGTTCAAACGTAACAGCCACACAGCATCATAATTCAAAATCTAATCAGGTGAAAAATCATAGCCAGATAACTTCACCAATATAACCCATAATTAGTACAAACATGATCGTCACAGGATCATAACCTAACCAATAGTTAGCTGAAACATGACCAACAAACACCATCATAATATAACAATATCATTGTATTAAAAACATGATTCCCAAATCAGATGAACCAAGATCACCAAAACAGCATCTAAAACTTACCTTATAACTAGACGAAACATGATCTCCAAAAAGCGTCGCCAATACTACTACTACTACTACTATTACTAATAATGATGATAATAATAATAATAATAATAATAATAATAATAATAATAATAATAACAATAATAATAACAATAATAATAATAAAGTGCCAAACAACACCCACAGTATAACCTAATCATTAGCTTAACCTAGTTCGCTAAAAATCGTCCACAATACAAACTATAATCAGATGAAAAAAATAAAAAATCGCTAAAGTGGATAATGAATATATAATCATGTCACTTACCTTCCCCCTGCACGGCTGCTGTAGGCGTTGTGACAGCCATCAGTCACGCGTGACGAGGCTGTCACGGCACCGGTGATCTTGCATATTTTCCAGACAGTTTCACTGTATTCAGATATATGTATATAATGTCTGCATGTTATATCGTTTTTGCAATTCACTGATCATCATGTGTTGCAATGTTTTTACGACATTGTTCACCAAATGTGTCGTCCTATTCATAACGTATTGTTCACTAATGACTCGCACTATTTTCTGTGTTCTGTTCACCAATCAGTATTTTCAGTGTTCTGTTCACTCATGAGTCTCACTATTTTCACCGAATTGTTCACTAATGAGTCTATTTTCAGTGTTCTGTTCACCAACGTCTCACTATTTTCTGTGTTCTGTTCACCAATGTGTCGCACTATTTTCACCTAATTGTTCACTAATGAGTCGCACTATTTTCTGTGTTCTGTTCACCAATGAGTCACACTATTTTCACTGTATTGTTCATTAATGTGTCGCACTTTTTCACCGTATTGTTTATTCACTAATAAGTAGCACTATTTTCACCATATTGTTCACCTATGAGTCGCACTATTTTCTGTTCTGTTCACCAGTGAGTATTTTCAGTGTTCTGTTCACCAGTCTCAATATTTTCACCATATTGTTCAATTATGAGTCGCACTATTTTTCTGTGTTCTGTTCACCAATGAGTCACACTATTTTCACTGTATTGTTCATTAATGTGTCGCACTTTTTCACCGTATTGTTTATTCACTAATAAGTAGCACTATTTTCACCATATTGTTCACTTATGAGTCGCACTATTTTCTGTTCTGTTCACCAGTGAGTATTTTCAGTGTTCTGTTCAATAGAGTCTCACTATTTTCACCATACTGTTCAATTGAGTCGAACTATTTTCAGTGTTCTGTTCACCAATGAGTCGCACTATTTTCAGTGTTGTTCACCAATGAGTCGCACTATTTTCAGTGTTGTTCACCAATGAGTCGCACTATTTTCAGTGTTGTTCACCAATGAGTCGCACTATTTTCAGTGTTGTTCACCAATGAGTCGCACTATTTTCACCATATTGTTCACTAATGAATCGCCCTACTTTCAGTGTTCTGTTTACTAATGTGTTGCACTATTTTCAACATCGTGTTCACCAGTCATTTGTTACATACCAGTATTTCCAGCGTTTTAAACTCATCATTATTTAGATAATGCCATGTATATCGACCATACTGTTCATATCATTCACTAAATTTCACTATTTCCAACATTTTCATTCACTTACATTTTTTCCTGGTGTTCAATTTTGCTTTACAAACTTTTTCCACCATTTCAAATTATAAATCATAACTTACTCTTTGGTAGATGAGCGATATGTAAGTTTCGCCATGAGCCCACATAACACTCATGTTGCATTTGGAATTTACACTCGCTAAAGAAACACCATGAATGAACCATGATAGCTAAACAGAGGTCACAAAATAACCTTATAATTTAATGACACGATCGTCAAACAGCATCTAACATTTTAGTTAAAATCACATGAAACATCAGTGCCAAAATGTCTGCTATATATAACCTATGATCAGATGAAACATGATCGCAAAAGAGTCCACAATATAACATAATCAAATGAAACAATCGCCAAAGTCCAATATATTACATATAATCATATGAAACATGATCGCCTAACATTCTACATCACAAACTATAAAATTAAACATGATCACTAAACAGTTTCTGAAATATAACCCATGACTGAACTCTAAACAACTTCTGAAATATGACCTAATAACTAGATGAAACATGACCCCTAAATAACGCCTGAAATATAACCAAATATAACCTAGAACTGAATGAAACATGATCCCTAAATACCGCCTGAAATATGACCTATAATTAGTTGCAACATGATTCCCAGACAAAGTCTGACATGTGAATTATACCTGTAGTTGAAACATGATCCTCAACCATCGTTTGACATGACTAGGCTTGATTGTCTAATTACCAAACAGAGACTAGGCTAAACATGATTGTCTCTGTCAAACACAGTCTGATGCATTTGTCTTTTAATTAGATGAAACAAGATCCCCAAATAGCTTCCGAAGTACTCTATAACCTATAATCAAATGAAACATGATTATCTAACAGAGCCTAATATATGGCCTATAGTAAGATGAAACACGATTCTCTAAACAAGTTAATGAATCAAGAAACCCGGCGCTAACCGGCTGGTGTAGGGTTGTGCCCACCATCACTTACAAGTGACAAGGCTATCAAGGAATTACCGACATATGTTTTCAGGAATCAAATACTCCCTTTATATCATTTTCAAGAACGTTATTGTATGTAAGCCATTTATATAATAACTTTCACCAAACTGTTCAACAATAAGAGACAATATCTTCACTGTTCATAGCATATAGCATTTTTCAAGTATCTTATTGCAAACCATTTATCAAAACCCGATCACTTTTGATCTAGAAGGCAAAATTTATCAAATATGCTCTAAATTTGTAAATTACATATATCTCCACATATTCTTCATAATTGTGGTTTTGCAACTTACGACTGGCAATCAACACAACTCATTCACTTTCAAATCGCAGGCTCCTGGGACGCCATTGTGTGCAGTCGGCCCAACCACATCAGTTAGGTAAGGTACGGTTTATTATTGTGGCTTGGTTAGGTGTGAGGTTAGGTTAGGTGTATGGTTAGATGTTGGGTTAGATTAGGATAGGTGTTAGGTTATGATGGGATTTAGGTTAAAGTAACTAAGGTCATTATAATGTATTTTTTTTTTTTTTTTAATACTCTGTCGCTGTCTCCCGCGTCTGCGAGGTAGCGCAAGGAAACAGACGAAAGAAATGGCCCAACCCCCCCCCCCCCATACACATGCACATACACACGTCCACACACGCAAATATACATACCTACACAGCTTTCCATGGTTTACCCCAGACGCTTCACATGCCTTGCTTCAATCCACTGACAGCACGTCAACCCCTGTATACCACATCGCTCCAATTCACTCTATTCCTTGCCCTCCTTTCACCCTCCTGCATGTTCAGGCCCCGATCACACAAAATCTTTTTCACTCCATCTTTCCACCTCCAATTTGGTCTCCCTCTTCTCCTCGTTCCCTCCACCTCCGACACATATATCCTCTTGGTCAATCTTTCCTCACTCATTCTCTCCATGTGCCCAAACCATTTCAAAACACCCTCTTCTGCTCTCTCAACCACGCTCTTTTTATTTCCACACATCTCTCTTACCCTTACGCCACTTACTCGATCAAACCACCTCACACCACACATTGTCCTCAAACATCTCATTTCCAGCACATCCATCCTCCTGCGCACAACTCTATCCATAGCCCACGCCTCGCAACCATACAACATTGTTGGAACCACTATTCCTTCAAACATACCCATTTTTGCTTTCCGAGATAATGTTCTCGACTTCCACACATTTTTCAAGGCTCCCAAAATTTTCGCCCCCTCCCCCACCCTATGATCCACTTCCGCTTCCATGGTTCCATCCGCTGACAGATCCACTCCCAGATATCTAAAACACTTCACTTCCTCCAGCCTCTCACCATTCAAACTCACCTCCCAATTGACTTGACCCTCAACCCTACTGTACCTAATAACCTTGCTCTTATTCACATTTACTCTTAACTTTCTTCTTCCACACACTTTACCAAACTCAGTCACCAGCTTCTGCAGTTTCTCACATGAATCAGCCACCAGCGCTGTATCATCAGCGAACAACAACTGACTCACTTCCCAAGCTCTCTCATCCCCAACAGACTTCATACTTGCCCCTCTTTCCAGGACTCTTGCATTTACCTCCCTAACAACCCCATCCATAAACAAATTAAACAACCATGGAGACATCACACACCCCTGCCGCAAACCTACATTCACTGAGAACCAATCACTTTCCTCTCTTCCTACACGTACACATGCCTTACATCCTCGATAAAAACTTTTCACTGCTTCTAACAACTTGCCTCCCACACCATATATTCTTAATACCTTCCACAGAGCATCTCTATCAACTCTATCATATGCCTTCTCCAGATCCATAAATGCTACATACAAATCCATTTGCTTTTCTAAGTATTTCTCACATACATTCTTCAAAGCAAACACCTGATCCACACATCCTCTACCACTTCTGAAACCGCACTGCTCTTCCCCAATCTGATGCTCTGTACATGCCTTCACCCTCTCAATCAATACCCTCCCATATAATTTACCAGGAATACTCAACAAACTTATACCTCTGTAATTTATATAATGTATATAACTTGAAAAATTCAAATGGAGGTAGCCTATGAGGAGAATATTACGCCTCCCAATTAAGGTATGGGTCAGCTGGAGATTCCCCCATGGCTTTGTTTACTTCGATATTGGAGATACTTACTATGATAGTACATAATATTTACATTTATTATTCAAAACAATGTAAATAATTTCATAATTCCCAGTTGAGGTAATAAGCCAATATAAATCTCGAAAAAAAAATGTATGCTCAAGAATTTTCTAGTTCTACCCAATTGTTCAACATGAGTAGTAATATTTTCGCCGTGTATATTTAAACTTTATACATCAATACATCCATCATATCATTCACCAATCATTGCATAATGCAATATCTCCAGCACATATTTAATCCAATTCACTACAAGTTGCATTACTTCCACCAGTTTCAAACACTTTGAAAGTATTCCCTAGTTTTCAGCTTCATTTAATGCATTTTTTCCCCTAGTTTCAAGTCAGGAATTATTACTCACTCTTTGAGTAGATGTGTGACAAGTGAGTCTTGTCGTGAGTGACGGTACCCAGTCCTGGCTCAGATGCCATTTCCAAGTCTCAGATCCCAGTGGCAGCCTAGCCTACATGCGATGAATGTCACACTCAATATTTACCCTTACCTAACGTACACAAATTAATTACAAGAAGACTGTCTAGATTTGATTTAAGTCTGCTTTAACCCCAAATGATTAGCTGCGTGGTTCTGTCACGTCATTCAAAGAGAACTTGATGTCTGTCTTAATCACTTAAACTTCCGTCACAGGAAAAACTTGCTCACATAATAACACACTCACCACCTTGAAATTAATATAGTGATCTCATTAGTGTCACAACTGTCTTTTAATTAATTCCCTGTCGACTGTATCGTCACGTAGTAATGTAGAACACCAAATAAAATCTATAATTTACCGTATATGTCCTCCTACCTCTACCCTACCACGAGGTCGAGAGGTAACTGTCTCGGCGTGTCTGTTGGTGGGTGGGTCCAAGTTGCGACATGTCAAACAAGCAGTTAACCATCGATTACGGTCGTTTACGGGTCCAATATGGACAAGTAAACTATTATATATAGGTGGTACTTATCTTTGCCTTTAATCTTCATAGTTGGGAAGGGTTTACATATGTGCTGGTAAGTTTACAATACCTGGCTGGTAAGGTTTGGATACTCATTTGAAAAAGTATGGAAATCCCTGGCGGATGGAGCCAGTGGGCGGAGCATCAACGGCCTTGTTCGAATTGGGTTGAAAACGCACATATCACCCAGTTTTTACCTTCCACATTTTACCTCTGTCTTATTAAAAGCCCATATTTTCCTCATGGAATTAAACATTTTGATTTCTGACTCTTCCATCCATCTCTCTATGGTATGCAGTAGGTAAATAATCGAAGCTCACTTCAAATTTTTTTGTATACGCGGAAAAACACAAATACGGACACGTCATTATTAACATGTCCATGAATTTCAAGCAGATCTAACCTTAACATATTAAATCAATTGATATCATTATCTCTACGAATAGTGTGCTCATTTTTTCTCTTGAACTTTGTGTTTGCACCATGTAATACAAACGTATACTGGATATATACCAGAATAATCGCCTATTTTGATATCACAATCGAGCCTCAGGGGTAATACGAATAATTACTATACAAAGTTATATACATTACAAATTAATTTCGTTCGGAATGTTAACTCTAATTCAAGAAGCATGTATAAGTAGTTCATTGCACTTTATTCCGAGATATTGATGTTAAATTGAATTCATCATTAAATGTCAAGCTTTGTATTTAATATGATAATCTGCATGTACATTATTGTTACCCTTTTTCATGCTTATAGAGGTAGCCTAATTAATACACAATGATCCACCATCAGAAAAATAATAAATACATAATTATGAAGATTATCTGATTTTGATGTTTTTTTTATTTCAACTTTTTTTTTAATATAGCTATCCTTTCTGATGGTTTCTTTATATTTACTGGCTTTTTCTATTCATTACCCAAGACCATCGATTGTGGGAAGGTCTACGAAGAGCGGGAAAATTGTAGGATTAAACATGAAAATCACAAACCAACTATAATAAACCAGCCAAGCTTTCTGTGCCAAACCCACTTAACCCAACAAGTGATAAGGAGGATATGATAACAATAGGTAACTGAAATTTCTATAAAGTTCCAATTAAGAGACTAAGAATGATATAGAAACGGGATAGATGCAAGAGTCTATTATGAATGAAATAAAAGAATTGAACAAGATGATTTCCCTGTCTATTTCAGTTCACATTACTATCCATAATGCTGTCTTGATTCTCCTGTCACTTCAGTAACAATATCCTCGACATCTTTCGCTGCTTTCCCGCTCTCATCTCTCGCTCTCTGCATCTCTTTCTCCCTCATCCCAGATGTAATCGCTGGCTTCATCCTGTCAGACACATTCCTCGTCGTTGTTGCATGCGAGAGATGATCTGTTCCCTAATTCTTAAACGCCGTTTTCCAATCTTTCCTCAACTACCGCAGCAAAACCACCGCTTGCATTACCTTGCCTTAGTTCCTCCCTCGATAATGAACTGTGAATCCTCTCTCTGTACCTCCTCGTCTTTCTCGCTCGCTCCCACTAATTACCCGACGTCCGCCGTCTTTGTTTGCCTTCGTCAGGTAACCAAACAAATCCTTACCTCCGTGCACAAAGGGTCGCTATTACGTTCCTGTACGTGATCGGTAATGACTGTCCTCCTTCGTCTTCCGCGGGTCAAGATCTAAGAGACAGCTGAGTACGTGCGGGAAACCTCAGTCGTCGATATGCAAGGGCGAATGTTTGATTACTAGCTGCGTGTTACGGGAGAGCGAGTTTTACACTCGCGTAGCTCTGTCTCAACCTTTTTTATATATACCATGTCTTTACCCCTATACGTACATATTTACACACACACACACACACATACCGAAGCAATAGGCTAGGGTGTGTGTGTGTGTGTGTGTGTGTGTGTGTGTGTATACATACATAGCACAGACATGGTCCTGTCGCTGACTCAAATCTTGATGGTCCATTGGCAAGCTCACGGTTCTCGTCTTCGAATCAAGATCTTATTCTGCTGTGAGTCTAGAGACAATGATTCATAACTGACGGGTTATGTGGACAGCAGACGTCATGGGCCTGTCCCGCACTGCCTGCGCCCAACGTTCATCCCCCTCACGCGTCGTGCACCGCCGGGGTCGTCCGCTTCGTGGTCTCGTCTGCACAGAGCCCTCCTCCTCCTCCTCCTGTCATCTTATCCACCTCCGCCACCGCGCGCTGCTCTCCGAGGAGGCTTTTTCGGCAGAAGTTCTGGCCACTGGTGTTCCTCCCAAGCTCCCACGTTCAAGCTACGTAGACCCCGGCTGGTCATGACATGAACAGCATTAGCGGCCATCTCTGTAGAGAGAATAAGGAAGCATATATCAAGGTATTAAGGTCATTAAGGTATTTAAGGCAATTATATGACAAATTGTGGTATTCATGCGCACACTAATGTAGGGCTACGTGACCCTATCTTATACTCTTGCCTTTGAAGAGAGGAGACGTGTCACTACTTCGCCGTGCTTTTCCCAAAATGCATCTTGTGCTGTATAGACACACTGTGGCTGGACTTCATAGCAACCGTCATCAATACCGATCGTAATAGATTGTTACATGCTGTTATTCGTAGCCTTTCCGAGGCAGTGTCATCATTTCATTTAGCTGTCAAGCATATCTATCTCCCATCACCTTGAAATTATTCGAGTATGCAGTTTTATTAGGCAAACAGTATCCTAAACAAGTGCGTTAAGACAACACGTGCTCTGTTGTGGCTGGACATTTAAAGGCTACGTGACAACTCTTCCCGTGCGGCCGCCCGGGAGAGTTGCCAAGTAGTCGTAATATGACCTATTTTCATAGGTCAGAATGACACCCTCCAAAGATATATATAAGCTTACCAAGTATTACCTCCATGTTACTGTAGTATAGAGACACACTCCAGCTAACACACACACACACACACACACACACACTTTACGATTAGAAAAATGTGCACTCCTAAATTTCACTGCAATATTTTTTGATCTTGACAATATTTATTCACTTTAGTACAGAATATGTAAATGAGTCTTCACTACGGGCCGAAGCATGTGAAAAAGATCCACTCGGGACGGTCGCAACATTTGCATGGTTTCGGTCGATCAAATACATAAAATGACCAAACCGAACACAACTAACTTTAAATTACCAGGGATGCATTAACACCAGGGTGGAGTTGGCAAAACATGAGGATAAATCATTGAGAGATGACAGAAACTCTCTCTGGTCAGAGGGGCGTTCAGTTATAACGAACCCATCAGGTCGTGATGGCAGACGAGCAACAAAAACCCATTAACAAAAGTTTGGTCCACTGACCTAATACAGATGACAATCAGGGGCGTATCTTGCATAGGAGCTCAACAGTACATTGGATGCTGCTGGGTTGCGTGAGGTAGCACTCGAAAGTCCGTAGCCGTCACCTCCACCCTCTCCAGAACAGCTTCTGTTACCAGACCGAGGCACCTGGATTCATCGACTGTGAATCACAGGCTCGAGATTCACAGCTGTTTAGATACGATCATGATTCAAATATGAGAGCCGTGAGCTGGCCAGTGGATCTTCAAGACTTGAATCAGCGACTGTACCAGATACTGGACGACAATTGTAAAAGTTTTGATTATATTCGTTCAGCCTAAATAGCACACAAGGTTATTCTGTATAGGTATCGAAACATTGCTAAGAGGCCGGACTCACGGTAGTTTAGTCAGAATTAACGCCGCCGGCTGCCGGTAGCGCTGTGTTCGTTTATAATGTTAGAGTCATTGATAATAGTTTGGTATAAACAGTTGTGTCGTATATACCAGTATGAAATGTGAAGTTTCCTCTATTCGTACATTCTTATCATAACCAGCTGAAGCATGATGGCCAAAGAGCTTTTGGCGTCTAACATACAAATACTTGAAGTGTAATCGCTAAACATAGTCCACAATATGACCTATGATTAGAAAACAGAACAATATAATCTATAATTAGAAGAACAGAACAATACAATCTATTATTAGAAGAACAGAACACTGTGGCACTCCGCTGGTGACTTCCTCCGATATAAACAAGTGAATCAATTTTTGAAAAATTGGCAGTGTTCTAAAACTCCCATTTCAAAATCATAATTGAATTATAATTTAACTAAATCATCGTCATTTAGTTGCGTTTCACGTGGTCTCTATAATTTATCAGATACTCCAACGAAATCATAGCATTTCAGTCGCTTTTCATATCAAGTCATTTTATCATTTCCGTTTTCCATTCTCTCATGAAGTGTTCGTTAATGCTGGGATGGTTAACGAATCTAATACGAATGTCTAATACTAATTCGTATCTTCGTTCATTTATGGCCATACACGCATCAGAATCCTGTATCTAATGGGGAATTAGCATACGTTGCTTTAATTATTCCTCAACGAATGAAATAATGATACATTTGATTATTAGTAAATCTTTTGTCTACTTGTTCCATGTCCCGCTTGACCAACTAGTAGATATTTTCTGAAATACTGGTCAAGATATTCACTATATTATTGTTTTCCTCCACAGCTGCATGATAGTTGCTAACTGGCAACTCGTCCTTGCAACTTGCCAGTGTTCTCTGGCTGTTGGAAGCGCCAGACAAATAATCTTCATGAAAATTAACAAAGTAGTTAAATGCACTTGCTTACCCCTGTTCAATAAACGAGTAATTATATCATTTTATAGATCTAACTCAAAGATTATTGCATATGGAAGGGATTTCATGATATATACCGGAAATACAGATGAAAAAAAGGAAAAAATCAACAATCAGGTGTACCAACCGTGCCGAAACAGCTTTAGTAATATTACTCATTCCAAATTCCATCGAAATTATGGATGACGAAATATGTTTTTTTGCTGTCTGTACTTAAAGTTCGTGTGTCTTGTCCACCTTTAATGTTCAGGTACATAATCATTTACATACTGAAGAAATTCTTTTGTGTGGAAAAGAACGTTTTATGTAAATATGCCAACGATCGTCGCTCCACCCTCTCCTATGATTGTGTTTACGGCCGTGTAGTGTCCATAACGCTTGTATACGTAAAATCCAAAGCCATTTACAACGAAAATATAAGAGGTTTTACGAAAAAAAAACCCTGCTCAGCCATGATATTTGAAATGGAAATAAATTCCAATGATCGATAAGGTTTTACATGTCCATTATGATGGCCAAATTACCAATCATAACATGCCAGTACGTGGCTCGTCAGCCCACAGGACAACGTCCAACACCTACCTAACTTCACCTCCGAGCTCGCCCTGTGGAGGAGGGACGAGCCCCTCCGGACATTATGGTAGAGCAGGTGTGCGGTCTGCTACTATTGTACGACGTGAAACACTTTAGTAGAAAGTGTTAAGAAGACATAGATAATGATGCAAATGTGATCACGTTGTTAAGTGATTTATCGAAAGCATATCCTAATGGCTGTTTAGTCGTGTGATAACGTGAAATACAAGATGAGAGAATTTGTGTTTGCTGATCAAGGTAGATTGATAGTGCAAAGGATCATATTTGATACGAAAATATCAAGTGCAGTGAATTAGATAAAGAAAAATGCAAGTATTCTTATGGTGACACAAAAATATAAGTTCTTTGAACGATTGATTTATGTTGGCTTTACCACTCGTTAGTCAATGGTAAATACTAAGTGCAACTATAGGAAATGCTCGCAGAGACAGAACGGATACTGTGAAGGCAATTGACCAAAAGTAGGACTGTTCAGCAATATTGTAACCTTTGAAAATATTACAACCCAGTAACTGGCGAGCAATATGATAGAAAAATTAAGTCGTATACTGATAATTGAACTCAGTGATGAAACTATTATAACTGGTGATTAGTGAATGTGATCAACATATTGTGTCATATGTAGTGATGAGTGCAAAAGATGTTCAACGTAATCTAACAGTAATTAGTGAACGGTATGGTGAAAGCTCGAAGCTCCCCTTCTTTTTGCTTCCCTCCCTCACTTTGCTCCTTCATATCTAGCTTCCTCTCTAACCGATCTGTCTCTGTGGTTGTTGATGGATCAACTTCCCTCCTTTTCTCCATCAACAATGGTGTCCCTCAAGGTTCTGTCCTGTCACCTACACCTTTTCTCCTTTTTTCAATGATTTCCTTTTCTTACAAATAATCCAATGCACTCGTACGCTGACGACTCAGCACTGCATTCATCCACATCCTTCAGTTCTGCTCCCTCTTCTCACTTGATCTGCATCTCGTCTTGACACAGCTTCCACAATGAACTCGGACAGGTTATCTTAGCGGGGCACACCAAATTTTAAGTTTAATGTCTCCAAGACCCAATTTCTACCTATCCCTCTATCGAAAACACCTCACAACTCTCGCCTCTTCTTTGACGGTTCTGTAATTCCACCTCTTGACGCGAAGAACATACTTGGTATTAGTGTAACATCCACTCTTTCTTGGAAACCCTACAAAATGGGAATAGCTAAGTCTGCTTCTGAGAAACTGGGTGTCCTGTTTAGATATCGAAATCTCTTTCTGACCAGTTGCTCCGTTTATACAAGGGATTGATTCGTCCTTGTATGGAGCACTGCTCTCACATTTGGGGTGGTTCTAGCTCTGTATCCTTACTTGACAGAGTTGAATCCCAGGCTAACTTCCAAGCATGAACCCCTTGCCTTACACCGCAATGCTGGTTCACTTTCCCCCTTCTATAGGTATTGCTTTGGTTTTGCTCCCGAGAGCTGGCTGCTTGTATGCCCCCCACCACTAGCTAGACCACGCAATACACAGCAAGCTGCTGCGTCTCATGATTTTTGTGTGGCCATCAGCAACTCAAGGGTTGGCCGTTTTGATACATGTTTCTTTCCCTGCATGTCGAAGCGTTAGAACTCTCTACCTTCTCATGTCTTTCTCAATAACTATGACCTGGCACATTTCAAAAGACAGGTCTTTTCCTTTCTCGAAACTTTGTACATAATTTCTCTTGTCTTTTCTTTTTCCCTTTCATAATTCTCTCTATATTTCAATCAAGACCTGGCCTTGACGTGGACTTTTGTCTGTGACTGGAGCCTTAAACGGAAAGAAAAAAATTTAGTGATGATAACAGAAAACAATATATAAGTCGGAAATTACACACAGAACCTAAATATGGCATAACTCCAGAAATTTTTGCGAAAATAACTTTGATCTTTTAAAAGTCTCGTCAATCTCGACTGATGGAGGCCACATCCCTACACCGGTCAGACGTCGGAAGGTAAGTAAAACATTACGACTTCCTAAGCCTATATATATACCAAGTCGACCCACACGCATGTGGGTGGAGCCTGTATGCTACGTCATTGACCTTACACAAAGAAAACGTGCTGGCACAGGGCTAACGAAGTATGTAGTGTGTTTTTCTGTGTGTCAGGAAGCACGGTCGTGTTTTGAGGGCAGTGTTGTGAGACTCATGGGAGGGACGTGCTCACTCAGTCAAGTTTCGAATCAACTATGGGTTCAGGGCCGCATGACGTCACAAGTCGGCTTGCGCTGCCGGGTTCGGTTTTTTGGAGTCAGAGTGGGTCGACTTGGTATACTATATAGGCTTAGACTACTGCTTTATATGATGTTTCACTCGATCTTGTTTCATTCCACATGTTTCTTTGGCCATCGTGATTTCCTGATTATGTGTTATATATCAAGCGGTGTTTGGATGCCATGTTTCAGGTGAGTCCATATATATTGTGTTCTGTTTGGTGATCGTGTTTCATCTGATTTCTTGTGTTGGAACTTTTTAGCGATAGTTTATTAACCTAATTACAGGGTTTGGAAGGTGGGGGATTTGGCGCTACCTCGTTGTTATTCGTAGAATGTTAGCGAAATTTATAACGCTCGATAATGTACTGTTAACGAAATAACCGTCTTCCTGTTGCTTCTGATGAGTTTATAACACCCGCAAAACGTAATGCTAGGCTTGTCCCCTAAGATATTCATCAGGTCGGAGCGACTGGCGAGAAGATATTCATAACAATTGTTTGCCGATTCAATATTCGCCATATTCGAGATTACGTGACTACCTCAAAAGAGAGAATAAGCGACACGCTGACTTGAGTAGCAAAACAAATGCACATCGGAGCTCATTTGAAACTAAAGGATGTGATTCCAGTGACGTGTCGTATTTATCAAACTCCCCAAACGATGATGTATAATGTTGGCCACTAAAAGGCGCTCGTCCCTCATGTTTTTGAATCATGAATCATTAATAGCTTCGAATCTTACTTTCGAGCATATCCTAAACTTTCTTCTTATTCTACGCATTCATGATTTTTCTTAGGGCAATTGTAGTCAGCCGAGTCTGAAATCTATACGTCATCATAGATGATGCCCGTGACCACACGGAACCCGGTATGGAGCAAATATTAGGCACGAAACAGCGGAGAAAATGAGAGGAACCGGAATCGTAACCCAGGTTCGCAGGCTTGCCAAACGTTCCATTGTTTCACATGTTCATGTGTCGGATGGCTCGACCCGCCATGGATTCACCAAAACTGATTCACTTTACACAGCGGAATATACGTAATATCAAGATTAGCCCTAGTTATTTTTTCTCTACCTTTTTTCCCCCCAGTCCCGCAACAATGAATAAGTGGGTAAGGCTCTGAACATAGAGGAAATACATTAAGGGAGGTAATACATAAGGAATGATATCTGTTAGAATGAACGGAACCGATAGAAACATCACCTAATGTTTCTGTAAAGGGGTGATGTTTTATCTGGGTATTCTACGTTGTTCTAGGATTGGGATCTCTCTCTTCGTACACTTGCTGCTGCTGCCGTGTGCGTTCATATATGCTGTAAATCTCGAGTCTATTTCAGTCAGTCAGTCTGCTGACCCTTTCGTTGTCAATCCAGGAGGAAGAAAAAAAAACGCGCCTTGAAAAAAAAAAGAAACAAGAAGTTAATGGACTGATTTTGACAAACTTTCAGACGAGAAAACGTGGAAAAAGTCCTTTTATATATACATGTGTGTATATATATATATATATATATATATATATATATATATATATATATATATATAGAACAATGAACGCGCACTTTCACAGAAACAGCAGGATGTGAACCGTCATCATTTGTGTGTGCGCTGGGTGCTGATAACTACAAGGCTCTGGAGTGTACCCCAACTGCCTTACGAGTAGTAGCAATTTGAATTCTGCCGTCAGGAGGACATTATGTGGTATACACACACATATATATACCCAGGACTCCTTTTATGGGGTTCCTGCAGCTCCGGGGCAGCTTTACCATCAGCAGCAGGGTAATGATAGACTCCTGTGCCATAAGAAGTTCCTTGACGAGACTGTACTCAATTTTTTTTGGTTGGCTGTCGGTGATAGCAACCTGATTGTTACACATGTGTGATTACCTGTTTCTGTGTGTGTGTGTGTGTGTGTGTGTGTGTGTGTGTGTGTGTGTGTGTCTGTCTGTCTGTCTGTGTGTGTATCTGTGTGTGTATCTGTGTGTGTGTGTGTGTGTGTGTGTGTGTGTGTGTGTGCAATGACTGAATAGATGTTTTCAGGGTGAGGCCCGAAGGCTGGACCTGGCACCAGAATGTCATCCCATCGAGCGTAACCAAAGGGCAACATCTTCCCTTCTTTATCCCACGTTCATGTTGAATCCCATGAGGCGATTACGTCCTTAATGTACAGTCGGTCACCATCCACGTTGCCCGATGGTGTCTCCAAGGGGGGTTGGTGGTAGGTCAATCAGGAAGGCAGCGGTAGGAGAACCCAGGCGGTGGGGAAGGGGAAGAGACTCCTGTGGGGACACCATGAAGGGCTAGGGGGTGCAGCTAGGGCATAGATCTCGTATAACCCTTCAATACCCCAGCAGCAGCAACAGAGAGAGCTAGGGCTGGTGCTGGGGGATCGGATCCTGTATAACCCTTCAGTGTCTCAGCAGGAAGAGGGTGTTAGGGCTGAGATTGGGAGCAGGGCTGAAGGTCTCTAGAGACCGCTGGGGGGGCGCCCTGTACGTCATGACCCACTACATTAAGGGAAGCGGAGGGAGGGGAGGTAATTACTGGGGCAGGATAAATCACAGCTCGGGCAGCGGGCCCTCAGGAGTGAAGTCCTCACCAGCCTCCATCACGAACCAGCAGTCGTGTTCCTCCTCTCCCCCACCACACCCCCCCAAAAAAATATATATTCGTACAGATATACTGGAGCGATCCATCGGCGCTGGCTGCCCCAGGCGCCCTGCCCGGCCCTGGCTGGCTGGCTGGCAGGAGGGAAATGGATGACACCGCCTGAGACGCGATCGTCTCTTGTTTTGATATCAGTAAGATAAGGAAAGTGATGTGTTCTAAGATAAGAGGATTTGACGCGAGGAGGAGGAGGAGGAGGAGGAGGAATACTTCTAGAATGAATCTGGGAAAAGTTGCATCGTCTTTTTTCTTCTCTTGAATTCCTTGCCGTATAATGGGATTGAAATTGTGTTGATGGCGTATATATATATATATATATATATATATATATATATATATATATATATATATATATATATATATATATATATATATATATATATGTATATATATTCCTATGAGTCCACGGGGAAAATGAAACACGAAAAGTTCCCAAGTGCACTTTCGTGTAATAATCACATCATCAGAGGAGACACAAGAGAGAAATATAACAGTCAGTTGATATACATCGAAGAGACGAAGCTAGTACGCCATTTGTAAACATGTTTACCAAATACATATATATATATATTCGCCATTTATTGCGTTAGCGAGGTAGAATTAAGGACAGAGGACTGAGCTTAAGAGAGACACTCCTCACTTGGCCCTCTTCTCTGTTCCTTCATTTGGAAAAGTAAAACTGGAGTGGAGAAATTCCAGCCCACCCCCGCTCCCTCCCGTTTTAGTCGCCTTCTACGACACGCAGGGAATACGTGGGAAGTCTTTTTTCCTCTCCTACCCTCAGGGATATGTCCGTCTCCTTTTTTCATGTTTAGAATCACAAGAAGCGTGGGCTTAATGGGATGTTGTTATCTGCTGATAACAGGTAAAGATCAGCCAGTGAGAAACGAATGTCGTCCGTGTTTTGACACTGTATGTTGCTGCTATTTGTCATGCATGATACACCTATTTGTTATGACTTAAGTGTATTGTATGGGAAGGGAATTTCTACTCTCGTGAGGGGCCCCCATTTTTGAAGTCCCTCTACAACCATACATCTGTCTAGACTGTTGTATATCGTAACTCTTCACAATATCATTTTATAAACTCCCTTCATCCACCACTCTGATACCATGAAAGGACTTCTTGACATCTTCTCTGACGAGTTTTGTTTCTGCTTACGTCCGTGTTATGTCCTGTGGTCGTTCGTGGCTTTGAATCTTTCTGGTCACTGATGATGTCATCAACAAGGTTGTGATCAGGTCACCCCCTACACTTCTCTCTTCCACTGAGGCTAAATCTATGGCCTCTTAACTTCTAACGGTGTGTATGCGTGCGCGTTTACGTTTGTGTGTCTATGGACACTTACATGATGTCACGAATGGACGCACCGTTGACTTCTCTTCACAAAACGAACGGGAACAGAAGCTTCGAACATTTATGGATTTTACGAATTTCGGGAATGGAAAGTACCACCAAATGAACCTCCGCCCGATTGTGTTAGAAGCTGAATTATAAATGAGACTCGAAACACGTAACTGGAAACCGAAATAAGGAACTGGAACTCGAAATAGTTAACTGGAAATCGATATAGGTAACTGGGAATCGATATAGGTAACTGGAACTCAAAATAATTAACTGGGAATCGATATAGGTAACTGGAACTCAAAATAATTAACTGGAAATCGATATAGGTAACTGGAACTCGAAATAGTTAACTGGAACTCAAAATAATTAACTGGGAATCGATATAGGTAACTGGAACTCAAAATAATTAACTGGAAATCGATATAGGTAACTGGAAATCGATATAGGTAACTGGAACTCAAAATAATTAACTGGAAATCGGTATAGTTGACTTGAACTCGAAATTGGTAACTGGAAATCGAAATTGGCTACTGGGACACCGATCTTACTTCATCCCCAACCAATTTTACCCAAGTCTAGTAGAAAATGGGAACAAGAAGAGAGAGAGAAAAAAAACATTTAAGGGGGACTCTTGTAGTCTACGTAGGGTGCGGACGATGGCATGAAGCGAAGGAGCTCAGGAGACTAATTCCATGATAACATCCTGGACTTGCTGCGTAAATCACTTTGGTGTGAGAGAAAATTTGTTAAACAAACGCTGCTGTTTTAATTGGCAAAAGCCAACCTATTACTGTTATCTACATAACCTGAGAACCCTCGCGTCTTTGAGCCTTACCGCGCCCCGTCCTAAGGAGAAGAATGGCTCGCAGAGCGAGGTAATACGGCGATGCACCCTGGATAAGGCGACGCTGGAATATCGTCTTAATGCATGGGAAGGCATGGGGGTGATTTTAGCTCGTTGATTGCATGTTTATGTGACACAGGAGATAGCCTGGAAGGGTCCTGGCCCGGTCGCTAAATTAGCAATGTAAATCTTGTGTCGGGCAGACAGACAGTACGCGTGGAGCGAGCCCAGCCACAGAGAGGAGCTCTGGGCTCAACTCACAGTACACGAGGAGCGGGCCCAGCCACAGAGAGGAGCTCTGGGCTCAACTCACAGTACACGAGGAGCGGGCCCAGCCACAGAGAGGAGCTCTGGGCTCAACTCACAGTGCACATGAAGTGAGCCCAGCCACAGAAAGGCTCTGGGCACAACTTGCAGTACACGAGGAGTGAGCCCAGCCACGGAGAGGAGCCCTGGGCTCAACTCGCAGTACACGAGGAGTGATTTCGGCCACAGAAGGGCTCTGGGCACAACTCACAGTACATGTGGAGCGATCCCGGCCACAGAGAGGAGCTCTGGGCTCAACTCACAGTGCACATGAAGTGAGCCTAGCCACAGAAGAGCTCTGGGCACAACTCGCAGTACACGTGGAGTGAGCCCAGCCACAGAAGGGCTCTGGGCACAACTCACAGTGCACGTGAAGTGAGCCAGCCACAGAAGGGCTCTGGGCTCAACTCACAGTACATGTGGAGCGATCCCGGCCACAGAGAGGAGCTCTGGGTTCACCTCACAGCACACGTGGAGTGAGCCCAGCCACACAAGGGCTCTGGGCGCAGCTCTCAATACACGTAGAGTAAGGCCAGGCAAAGTGAGGCTCTCTCTGAGCTCTCATGCTCCAGGACAGAGGATAGCCGCCACCCAGCCTCGCCACCACCATCTAGTTTTATCATCAACTACCCACCCTTACCTCCATCACCACCACCACCAACACCAACACCATCAAACTCAACCTCCTCACCAGTCAGCCTCACCATCGCTATCCAGCCTCACTACCCACCAACCAGTCTCCCGACCACCACTGACTAACCTCCCCACCACCACCGACTTAACCTCCCCACCACCATCGACTAACCTCCCCACCACCACCGACTAACCTCCCCACCACCACCGACTAACCTCCCCACCACCACCGACTAACCTCCCCAACACCACCGACTAACCTCCCCACCACCACCGACTAACCTCCCCACCACCACCGACTAACCTCCCCACCACCACCGACTAACCTCCCCACCACCACCGACTAACCTCCCCACCACCACCAACTAACCTCCCCACCACCACCAACTAACCTCCCCACCACCACCACCTCACCTCCCCACCACCACCACCTCACCTCCCCACCACCACCACCTCACCTCCCCATCACCACCGACTAACCTCCCCACCACCATCGACTAACCTCCCCACCACCATCGACTTAACCTCCCCACCACCATCGACTTAACCTCCCCACCACCATCGACTAACCTCCCCACCACCACCACCTCACCTCCCCACCACCACCGACTAACCTCCCCACCACCATCGACTAACCTCCCCACCACCACCACCTCACCTCCCCACCACCACCGACTAACCTCCCCACCACCATCGACTAACCTCCCCACCACCACTGACTAACCTCCCCACCACCACCACTGACTAACCTCCCCACCACCACCACCTAACCTCCCCACCACCACCGACTAACCTCCCCACCACCACTGACTAACCTCCCCACCACCACTGACTAACCTCCCCACCACCATCGACTAACCTCCCCACCACCACTGACTAACCTCCCCACCACGACCACCACCACCACCTCGCGCCATCAAGGGATGGCATTAGTGAGGCTAATGGGGGACATGTTTCATATTTTCCCTCGTATATATGAACAAGCGAAGGCTAACGTTATGCAAATAATGTTAGCTGTTGTCTCTATATTTGCATATCTGATACAATTCAGTGTAATTACTGTTTGTCCTCCTGTTACCTGTATATAGCAACACACTGATGGCTGACGCCACTCATGAATCAAATATCAATAGAATGAAATATATGTACAAGCATTCAAGTATATATATATATATATATATATATATATATATATATATATATATATATATATATATATATATATATATATATATATTCATTTATTTTTTTTTCCCTCACACATTCGCCATTTCCCGCATTAGCGAGGTAGCGATAAGAACAGAAGACTGAGCCTTTGAGGGAAATCCTCACTTGGCCCCCTTCTCTGTTCTTTCTTTTGGAAAATTAAAAACGAGAGGGGAGGATTTCCAGCACCCCCGCTCCCTCCCCTTTTAGTCGCCTTCTACGACACGCAGAGAATACGTGGGAAGTATTCTTTCTCCCCTATCCCTAGGGATATATATATATATATATATATATATATATATATATATATATATATATATATATATATATATAAGATTATGTTCATTATTCATTGTCGTACATGAAACTGTAAACGTCTGCAAAGCAACAATTCCATCCATTCTTCTCCTGTCTCATGTAGAGACGAAAAACGAATACTTCATAAGAGAAACATGGCTGACCTTTGAGAATACACATCCATAAACCATTTTTGAAGTGGAAGTGTTCTGAGACCTTTGGCCTAGCTAGAACTGACTTCGCAGTGGATGATTAGTAGTGGTGCTTGGTACAGTGGCCTACCTCGGGTGGAAACCCACTGATTGGAGGATCTTGGAGAAAGAGAGATTTATGACACTGGAGAAATATATGCGATGGACGGAAGAGAAATCCATCAAATTGTAGGATTTATAAAGACATCGCAAGGTCTGATGCAGTGGATCTACTACTTGAAGAAAAGGAAATGTGTGTAGTCATATGTGATAACACTGGCGAAGACAGTGATGAACAGTGTATGATATCACAACACTGAAGACACTGGTGAACAGTGTCTCACAACACTGGCGAAGACAGTGATGAACAGTGTATAATATCACAACACTGAAGAAGACACTGTTGAACAGTGTATAATGCCACAACATTGAAGAAAACGCTGGTGAACAGTGTCTCACAACACCGAGACGTAACACTGAGGTATAACACTGAGGTATAGGGGTATAACACTGTGGTATAACATTGAGGTATGACGCGAAAGCGTCTTCGGGTAATAGTCACATACGCCCTTTCTATCCTCACTCCCATCCCAAAGAGACCCATTTGCCTCTGTCGAATTATACAGGATGACCATAAATTATTATCTTTACAAATTAAATGCAAATGGCAATGAGTTTTGTGAATGTAATTTATGGGCACCTTTTATGACAGTGATCGATCACAAACCTTGCAAGTGAATTATAAACACTTGCCATGACATTACTGTGCTCAATATATATATATATATATATATATATATATATATATATATATATATATATATATATATATATATATATATATATATATATTTTTTTTTTTTTTTTTTTTTTTTTTTATACTTTGTCGCCGTCTCCCGCGTTTGCGAGGTATATATATATATATATAAAATTTCAAAGGCGATACACGGCTAAGCTTTATTGTGGGTAAAAGCATAAGACGCTCTCAGAGTTAAATCATTGTATATCTGGTTGCTGAGACTAGCGTTTCTATGTTAACATTAGCATCCCGCCTCAGTATGCCTCAGGCTGTCTTGAGGTAAGAATGTTATTTCTTCACTCTTTTTGCTAGCCACCCAATTTCGGGCATTTCGCCTTTGGGCGCTGTATCTTTGTATCTTTTTTCACCTGTGCTTCAAGATGGTTGCCTCATACTTTTCTTAGGAGAAGAAACCTCGAATTCTCTCATAGAGGAAAGGAAATGTGGGAACATGTGAAATTTCTAGGGACCCTGGGCGCTCAAAACGCACGTATCAGGAGGCTACATCCTGCAACACCTTCATCAGTGCCTAGCCTCATTCAGGAAATCAAGACCTCATGGACTTAAAACATGGACCTTGAATACTTCGAGAACCTTGTCATTTCCATGCCAGGACGTCTGCAGACGGTAATCAAGGCCAAAGGAGAGATGACAAAGTAATAGAATGTGTCTGACTTCGCCTTTGAAGATACAATTGGGGACAAGATACTTGTTGGGAAGAAATGGCATCTATAAATGTTCTATATCAAGTTGAAAAAGGGCCCTTTGATGACCTGAAAAGGCCATCTCTGGTACCCTTGGGTCTTGCTTCAGATCCTGGGGTAACTTGCTTCTCGGTCGCCTATTATGACTGAGTGTCATGGATTAAATGTCATCATTGAGGCTATTGAAAAGTATCCTCTAGTAGCCTCAAAGAAGGCCTTCGAGACCTGTACTTTAAGGACTTAACTGCAGGTTGGACTCTTCTGAGGGTGGGAGCTTGGCTCACAGTCCCTACTGACTGCAGAGACTCGGACACAGCGTGTAAAGTCCGTGGCATGGACTATACTTGACTGTAGAGTTCCAGTATAACAATGCAGGTGGCTTCTCCCCCCGCGGCGTAGCGGCTTGTGACACGGTACGTCAAGCATTGAAAATAAAAGAAAATCAAACGGAAATTACATTGTAAATTGATTTTCTTGCCTTTGAATGACATGCCCCGAAGGTGAGGTGGACGCTTGATCATGAGGGGCTATTGTGTGTGTGTGTGTGTGGCGGGGAGGGAGGCTCCAAGCTTGACTGTACACGGGAGACGGGAGGCTCCAAGCTTGACTGTACACGGGAGACGGGAGGCTCCAAGCTTGACTGTACACGGGAGACGGGAGGCTCCAAGCTTGACTGTACACGGGAGACGGGAGGCTCCAAGCTTGACTGTACACGGGAGACGGGAGGCTCCAAGCTTGACTGTACACGGGAGACGGGAGGCTCCAAGCTTGACTGTACACGGGAGACGGGAGGCTCCAAGCTTGACTGTACACGGGAGACGGGAGGCTCCAAGCTTGACTGTACACGGGAGACGGGAGGCTCCAAGCTTGACTGTACACGGGAGACGGGAGGCTCCAAGCTTGACTGTACACGGGAGACGGGAGGCTCCAAGCTTGACTGTACACGGGAGACGGGAGGCTCCAAGCTTGACTGTACACGGGAGACGGGAGGCTCCAAGCTTGACTGTACACGGGAGACGGGAGGCTCCAAGCTTGACTGTACACGGGAGACGGGAGGCTCCAAGCTTGACTGTACACGGGAGACGGGAGGCTCCAAGCTTGACTGTACACGGGAGACGGGAGGCTCCAAGCTTGACTGTACACGGGAGACGGGAGGCTCCAAGCTTGACTGTACACGGGAGACGGGAGGCTCCAAGCTTGACTGTACACGGGAGACGGGAGGCTCCAAGCTTGACTGTACACGGGAGACGGGAGGCTCCAAGCTTGACTGTACACGGGAGACGGGAGGCTCCAAGCTTGACTGTACACGGGAGACGGGAGGCTCCAAGCTTGACTGTACACGGGAGACGGGAGGCTCCAAGCTTGACTGTACACGGGAGACGGGAGGCTCCAAGCTTGACTGTACACGGGAGACGGGAGGCTCCAAGCTTGACTGTACACGGGAGACGGGAGGCTCCAAGCTTGACTGTACACGGGAGACGGGAGGCTCCAAGCTTGACTGTACACGGGAGACGGGAGGCTCCAAGCTTGACTGTACACGGGAGACGGGAGGCTCCAAGCTTGACTGTACACGGGAGACGGGAGGCTCCAAGCTTGACTGTACACGGGAGACGGGAGGCTCCAAGCTTGACTGTACACGGGAGACGGGAGGCTCCAAGCTTGACTGTACACGGGAGACGGGAGGCTCCAAGCTTGACTGTACACGGGAGACGGGAGGCTCCAAGCTTGACTGTACACGGGAGACGGGAGGCTCCAAGCTTGACTGTACACGGGAGACGGGAGGCTCCAAGCTTGACTGTACACGGGAGACGGGAGGCTCCAAGCTTGACTGTACACGGGAGACGGGAGGCTCCAAGCTTGACTGTACACGGGAGACGGGAGGCTCCAAGCTTGACTGTACACGGGAGACGGGAGGCTCCAAGCTTGACTGTACACGGGAGACGGGAGGCTCCAAGCTTGACTGTACACGGGAGACGGGAGGCTCCAAGCTTGACTGTACACGGGAGACGGGAGGCTCCAAGCTTGACTGTACACGGGAGACGGGAGGCTCCAAGCTTGACTGTACACGGGAGACGGGAGGCTCCAAGCTTGACTGTACACGGGAGACGGGAGGCTCCAAGCTTGACTGTACACGGGAGACGGGAGGCTCCAAGCTTGACTGTACACGGGAGACGGGAGGCTCCAAGCTTGACTGTACACGGGAGACGGGAGGCTCCAAGCTTGACTGTACACGGGAGACGGGAGGCTCCAAGCTTGACTGTACACGGGAGACGGGAGGCTCCAAGCTTGACTGTACACGGGAGACGGGAGGCTCCAAGCTTGACTGTACACGGGAGACGGGAGGCTCCAAGCTTGACTGTACACGGGAGACGGGAGGCTCCAAGCTTGACTGTACACGGGAGACGGGAGGCTCCAAGCTTGACTGTACACGGGAGACGGGAGGCTCCAAGCTTGACTGTACACGGGAGACGGGAGGCTCCAAGCTTGACTGTACACGGGAGACGGGAGGCTCCAAGCTTGACTGTACACGGGAGACGGGAGGCTCCAAGCTTGACTGTACACGGGAGACGGGAGGCTCCAAGCTTGACTGTACACGGGAGACGGGAGGCTCCAAGCTTGACTGTACACGGGAGACGGGAGGCTCCAAGCTTGACTGTACACGGGAGACGGGAGGCTCCAAGCTTGACTGTACACGGGAGACGGGAGGCTCCAAGCTTGACTGTACACGGGAGACGGGAGGCTCCAAGCTTGACTGTACACGGGAGACGGGAGGCTCCAAGCTTGACTGTACACGGGAGACGGGAGGCTCCAAGCTTGACTGTACACGGGAGACGGGAGGCTCCAAGCTTGACTGTACACGGGAGACGGGAGGCTCCAAGCTTGACTGTACACGGGAGACGGGAGGCTCCAAGCTTGACTGTACACGGGAGACGGGAGGCTCCAAGCTTGACTGTACACGGGAGACGGGAGGCTCCAAGCTTGACTGTACACGGGAGACGGGAGGCTCCAAGCTTGACTGTACACGGGAGACGGGAGGCTCCAAGCTTGACTGTACACGGGAGACGGGAGGCTCCAAGCTTGACTGTACACGGGAGACGGGAGGCTCCAAGCTTGACTGTACACGGGAGACGGGAGGCTCCAAGCTTGACTGTACACGGGAGACGGGAGGCTCCAAGCTTGACTGTACACGGGAGACGGGAGGCTCCAAGCTTGACTGTACACGGGAGACGGGAGGCTCCAAGCTTGACTGTACACGGGAGACGGGAGGCTCCAAGCTTGACTGTACACGGGAGACGGGAGGCTCCAAGCTTGACTGTACACGGGAGACGGGAGGCTCCAAGCTTGACTGTACACGGGAGACGGGAGGCTCCAAGCTTGACTGTACACGGGAGACGGGAGGCTCCAAGCTTGACTGTACACGGGAGACGGGAGGCTCCAAGCTTGACTGTACACGGGAGACGGGAGGCTCCAAGCTTGACTGTACACGGGAGACGGGAGGCTCCAAGCTTGACTGTACACGGGAGACGGGAGGCTCCAAGCTTGACTGTACACGGGAGACGGGAGGCTCCAAGCTTGACTGTACACGGGAGACGGGAGGCTCCAAGCTTGACTGTACACGGGAGACGGGAGGCTCCAAGCTTGACTGTACACGGGAGACGGGAGGCTCCAAGCTTGACTGTACACGGGAGACGGGAGGCTCCAAGCTTGACTGTACACGGGAGACGGGAGGCTCCAAGCTTGACTGTACACGGGAGACGGGAGGCTCCAAGCTTGACTGTACACGGGAGACGGGAGGCTCCAAGCTTGACTGTACACGGGAGACGGGAGGCTCCAAGCTTGACTGTACACGGGAGACGGGAGGCTCCAAGCTTGACTGTACACGGGAGACGGGAGGCTCCAAGCTTGACTGTACACGGGAGACGGGAGGCTCCAAGCTTGACTGTACACGGGAGACGGGAGGCTCCAAGCTTGACTGTACACGGGAGACGGGAGGCTCCAAGCTTGACTGTACACGGGAGACGGGAGGCTCCAAGCTTGACTGTACACGGGAGACGGGAGGCTCCAAGCTTGACTGTACACGGGAGACGGGAGGCTCCAAGCTTGACTGTACACGGGAGACGGGAGGCTCCAAGCTTGACTGTACACGGGAGACGGGAGGCTCCAAGCTTGACTGTACACGGGAGACGGGAGGCTCCAAGCTTGACTGTACACGGGAGACGGGAGGCTCCAAGCTCGGCTGTACACGGGAGACGGGAGGCTCCAAGCTTGACTGTACACGGGAGACGGGAGGCTCCAAGCTTGACTGTACACGGGAGACGGGAGGCTCCAAGCTTGACTGTACACGGGAGACGGGAGGCTCCAAGCTTGACTGTACACGGGAGACGGGAGGCTCCAAGCTTGACTGTACACGGGAGACGGGAGGCTCCAAGCTTGACTGTACACGGGAGACGGGAGGCTCCAAGCTTGACTGTACACGGGAGACGGGAGGCTCCAAGCTTGACTGTACACGGGAGACGGGAGGCTCCAAGCTTGACTGTACACGGGAGACGGGAGGCTCCAAGCTTGACTGTACACGGGAGACGGGAGGCTCCAAGCTTGACTGTACACGGGAGACGGGAGGCTCCAAGCTTGACTGTACACGGGAGACGGGAGGCTCCAAGCTTGACTGTACACGGGAGACGGGAGGCTCCAAGCTTGACTGTACACGGGAGACGGGAGGCTCCAAGCTCGGCTGTACACGGGAGACGGGAGGCTCCAAGCTTGACTGTACACGGGAGACGGGAGGCTCCAAGCTTGACTGTACACGGGAGACGGGAGGCTCCAAGCTTGACTGTACACGGGAGACGGGAGGCTCCAAGCTTGACTGTACACGGGAGACGGGAGGCTCCAAGCTTGACTGTACACGGGAGACGGGAGGCTCCAAGCTTGACTGTACACGGGAGACGGGAGGCTCCAAGCTTGACTGTACACGGGAGACGGGAGGCTCCAAGCTTGACTGTACACGGGAGACGGGAGGCTCCAAGCTTGACTGTACACGGGAGACGGGAGGCTCCAAGCTTGACTGTACACGGGAGACGGGAGGCTCCAAGCTTGACTGTACACGGGAGACGGGAGGCTCCAAGCTTGACTGTACACGGGAGACGGGAGGCTCCAAGCTTGACTGTACACGGGAGACGGGAGGCTCCAAGCTTGACTGTACACGGGAGACGGGAGGCTCCAAGCTTGACTGTACACGGGAGACGGGAGGCTCCAAGCTTGACTGTACACGGGAGACGGGAGGCTCCAAGCTTGACTGTACACGGGAGACGGGAGGCTCCAAGCTTGACTGTACACGGGAGACGGGAGGCTCCAAGCTTGACTGTACACGGGAGACGGGAGGCTCCAAGCTTGACTGTACACGGGAGACGGGAGGCTCCAAGCTTGACTGTACACGGGAGACGGGAGGCTCCAAGCTTGACTGTACACGGGAGACGGGAGGCTCCAAGCTTGACTGTACACGGGAGACGGGAGGCTCCAAGCTTGACTGTACACGGGAGACGGGAGGCTCCAAGCTTGACTGTACACGGGAGACGGGAGGCTCCAAGCTTGACTGTACACGGGAGACGGGAGGCTCCAAGCTTGACTGTACACGGGAGACGGGAGGCTCCAAGCTTGACTGTACACGGGAGACGGGAGGCTCCAAGCTTGACTGTACACGGGAGACGGGAGGCTCCAAGCTTGACTGTACACGGGAGACGGGAGGCTCCAAGCTTGACTGTACACGGGAGACGGGAGGCTCCAAGCTTGACTGTACACGGGAGACGGGAGGCTCCAAGCTTGACTGTACACGGGAGACGGGAGGCTCCAAGCTTGACTGTACACGGGAGACGGGAGGCTCCAAGCTTGACTGTACACGGGAGACGGGAGGCTCCAAGCTTGACTGTACACGGGAGACGGGAGGCTCCAAGCTTGACTGTACACGGGAGACGGGAGGCTCCAAGCTTGACTGTACACGGGAGACGGGAGGCTCCAAGCTTGACTGTACACGGGAGACGGGAGGCTCCAAGCTTGACTGTACACGGGAGACGGGAGGCTCCAAGCTTGACTGTACACGGGAGACGGGAGGCTCCAAGCTTGACTGTACACGGGAGACGGGAGGCTCCAAGCTTGACTGTACACGGGAGACGGGAGGCTCCAAGCTTGACTGTACACGGGAGACGGGAGGCTCCAAGCTTGACTGTACACGGGAGACGGGAGGCTCCAAGCTTGACTGTACACGGGAGACGGGAGGCTCCAAGCTTGACTGTACACGGGAGACGGGAGGCTCCAAGCTTGACTGTACACGGGAGACGGGAGGCTCCAAGCTTGACTGTACACGGGAGACGGGAGGCTCCAAGCTTGACTGTACACGGGAGACGGGAGGCTCCAAGCTTGACTGTACACGGGAGACGGGAGGCTCCAAGCTTGACTGTACACGGGAGACGGGAGGCTCCAAGCTTGACTGTACACGGGAGACGGGAGGCTCCAAGCTTGACTGTACACGGGAGACGGGAGGCTCCAAGCTTGACTGTACACGGGAGACGGGAGGCTCCAAGCTTGACTGTACACGGGAGACGGGAGGCTCCAAGCTTGACTGTACACGGGAGACGGGAGGCTCCAAGCTTGACTGTACACGGGAGACGGGAGGCTCCAAGCTTGACTGTACACGGGAGACGGGAGGCTCCAAGCTTGACTGTACACGGGAGACGGGAGGCTCCAAGCTTGACTGTACACGGGAGACGGGAGGCTCCAAGCTTGACTGTACACGGGAGACGGGAGGCTCCAAGCTTGACTGTACACGGGAGACGGGAGGCTCCAAGCTTGACTGTACACGGGAGACGGGAGGCTCCAAGCTTGACTGTACACGGGAGACGGGAGGCTCCAAGCTTGACTGTACACGGGAGACGGGAGGCTCCAAGCTTGACTGTACACGGGAGACGGGAGGCTCCAAGCTTGACTGTACACGGGAGACGGGAGGCTCCAAGCTTGACTGTACACGGGAGACGGGAGGCTCCAAGCTTGACTGTACACGGGAGACGGGAGGCTCCAAGCTTGACTGTACACGGGAGACGGGAGGCTCCAAGCTTGACTGTACACGGGAGACGGGAGGCTCCAAGCTTGACTGTACACGGGAGACGGGAGGCTCCAAGCTTGACTGTACACGGGAGACGGGAGGCTCCAAGCTTGACTGTACACGGGAGACGGGAGGCTCCAAGCTTGACTGTACACGGGAGACGGGAGGCTCCAAGCTTGACTGTACACGGGAGACGGGAGGCTCCAAGCTTGACTGTACACGGGAGACGGGAGGCTCCAAGCTTGACTGTACACGGGAGACGGGAGGCTCCAAGCTTGACTGTACACGGGAGACGGGAGGCTCCAAGCTTGACTGTACACGGGAGACGGGAGGCTCCAAGCTTGACTGTACACGGGAGACGGGAGGCTCCAAGCTTGACTGTACACGGGAGACGGGAGGCTCCAAGCTTGACTGTACACGGGAGACGGGAGGCTCCAAGCTTGACTGTACACGGGAGACGGGAGGCTCCAAGCTTGACTGTACACGGGAGACGGGAGGCTCCAAGCTTGACTGTACACGGGAGACGGGAGGCTCCAAGCTCGGCTGTACACGGGAGACGGGAGGCTCCAAGCTTGACTGTACACGGGAGACGGGAGGCTCCAAGCTTGACTGTACACGTGAGACGGGAGGCTCCAAGCTTGACTGTACACGGGAGACGGGAGACAACAATAGCGAGTCTCCGCCATAAATTAGGAGAGAGAGAGGAGAAAAAAAAAGAGGTCTTCCATGCCCAGCTTCCTGGCGTGACGTCACGTCCTCCCTCATTCTGAGGCCGTGGCCAGCAGCAGCAGCAGCAGCAGCGGTGTGTACTGCTCTTGTTTCTCTGTGTTGTGTGTGTAGATGAGATATTCATACACTTGTTGTAGAACGGTAGACACACACACACACACACACACACACACACACACACACACACACATGCTCTCTCTCTCTGTTTTTCTCGCATTCACTCACTCACTCACTCACTCACTCACTCACTCACTCACTCACATACACACACACACACACACACACACACACACACACAGGGAAGGCTATACGCTGCATCAGCAGGGTTTTGGGGTTATCCATCCGTCCAGATTGCCCAGAGAGGAGGAGGTGGTCCGAAGCTCCCAGAGATAGGAGGGGTCGTTTCAGGCTCCCTAGGGAAGAGGTTCAGGTCCCCCAGAGAGGAGGAATCAGTTTCGGGCCCACAGGGAGGAGGGAGTACTACAGGATCCCCAGTCATAAGGAAGCGGACAGACATCCCCACACAGAGAGGAGCGATTTGCATCCTCGGAAAGGAGGGAGTGGTCATAGTACCCCCAGAGAGGAGGGAGTGGTCATAGTACCCCCAGAGAGGAAGGAGAGGTCATGGAACCCCCAGAGAGGAGGGAGTACTCCTGGTACCCACAGAAAGGAGGGAGCATTCTGGAGTCCCTAAAGAGGAGGGAGCGATCCAGGGGACTCAGAGCGGAGAGAGTAATTCTAGAGTCAGCAGAAAGAAGGTGAGCAATCCTGGAACCCCTGGAGAGAAGGAACGTTCCTGGAAGCACAAGAGAGGGAGTAGGGAGCGATCCTGGAGCCCCGGAGAAGAGGGATCGGTCCTGGAGTCTCCAGAGAGGAGAGAGAGCCGATCGGACTGGAAGAAAGGAGATGTTTTAAAACCTCCAGAGATTAGAATGGAGGTGTCCTGGAAACCCCATAGGGAAGGGAGCAGTCCCGGCACAGATAGAGAGGAGGGAACTGGCCTGGAATCCCCAGAATGGAAGGAGCGTCCCGGGGACCCCAGAGAGTAAGGAGCGCCCCGGCGACCCCATAGAGAGGAGGGGGCTAGCCTGGAATCCTCAGAGAGGAGAGGGCTAGCCTGGAATCCCCAGAGAGAAGGGGGTTGGCCTGGAATCCCCAGAGAGGAAAGAGCGTCCCGGGGACCCCAGAGAGCAAGGAGCGCCCGGGTGGACGCCAGAGAGGCGCACTGATGCATGTTGGTCGACCACTGGCGAGGGTCTGGTCCGCCATACACGGGACGCCTCTTAGCAGGAAATGACTCCCTAATGGTGGCGTTTTGACGGCACTGTGTAAAAAGGGGTGTGCCTAAATGGTCCTGCCGGCCACCGAGGCTGGGCGCTCGGTCCTATATCTGGTCCTTAACCCTATATTTAGGACTTAACCCTATACCTGACGAGAGGCATTTGGGACTTAACCCTATACCTGACTTGCGTTGGTGTGCTTATATGTTTAACCCTGTATGGAGAGTTCAGCACGGCAACAGAGGTTCGACACTATATCTGGAGTTCAACACAATACCTGAAGTTCAACCTCATATATGGCGTTCAACACGGCATCTGAAGTTCAGCCTTATATCTAGAGTTCAACCCGATACTTCCAGTTCAACCTTATATATGTAATACAACACAGTATCTGAAGTTCAACCTTATATGTCAAGTTAACCATCTATTCATGCAAGTCACACCGGGTCTGGAGTTCAGTTCGATCATTGGCATGAAGCTCACCTTTTTATTCTGATCCCCAGTCCTTTTGACTGGTGGTGTTCAGGCCTCTCCTTCGTGATTAAGTCTCATCCTTGGCTCTCTATCTTGCATCCAGTCACCGCCTCTATACATAGAGGAGCTCGACTCATATCTGTATCTCATACTCATCTCTCCACCTTGACATCAGTCCTGCGATGGGAGCTCAACCGTATGGGATCATAAGAAATCGGCTACGTACGTGGATCTCGGACTGCCTTACACATGGGAAATAACGTATTAGTAAAAGAGGAAGTCGCTACCTAGTTCAGTGTCACGCATGGGGTACCTCAGGGCTCAGTTCTTGGACCTACACTTTTTCATTCAGTGTTGAGGAGTCAGGAATCACCCACAGATTTCTTAGAATTTACCTGTGACGCGAAATCATAAGATGAACCTCGAACAGACGAAGACTCGTTGATAACTGAAAGTGATGGGGTGGTCGATGGTGACGGGAAATTGACTTGGGCAAGAACAGTGGAATGAATGTTGGTGGTAAAGAGTTTCAACGTGAGTATGAAATGTCTGATAAGCCAAGAAGTACAAGGAGAAAAAGACTATGGGATGATGAAGTTCGTAGAGTAATATTGAACTGCATAGGATGATGATACAAAGAAACTAATAAGTTCTGTAGCAAGGAATGTAGATTATAAAGCAAGAGATACAATACTAAATCTCTGCAACGTCCTTGTCAATTATGGCCTACGAGCTTTATCAAAGACAACTGAATTATCTGGATGCCTTCTAACTTTTACTACACTAATCTGTGAGGTTCGGATGTCTTTGCACAACCACAAATAACCTCGAAGGGACCCAGTGGTCTGTTGCTGTTCGAATTCCTTTGTATAAAAGAAACAAAGCTAATTCTGCCACTCAGAAATATACCTTCAGAAGGACTCTGGGGTCTAATTTTCTCTTTTGTTTTTTCTAAATAAAAAAATCACAGAATCTCAAAGGAAGTCAAACTGATTCCGCATCTCTGAGAATTTATGATCAATTATTTTCAATAAAGAAGCGGAGATTTTGAGGAGATCTAACAGAAGATTTCAAAATGCATTTCAATCCGGACAAAATAACGCATGACAATTTACTCACGTAAATTAGAAATTATAAGTAGCAATAACTTCATGAAGTTACAGGGATGAAGATGTAATACAAACGTGAACAAAAGTTTTATTCAGCCGTAGAGTTACAGAACCATTAATGAACTACCACCAGATATTGTCAAAGCGAAGGTTATGAATACATTTGAGACTACAGCGAGACAGATCCATTAATGATGTTGATTATCTGCGAATAACTCTTCATAAAAAGGACAATATGATATCCACACATTGTATCTCCTTCCTTTACAGACTTGAGACTACGGTACGTCCAATCCAGAATATCTGGAATGAAATCGATATGTGTCGTGCGTTCAACGCGTGCCACGAGCTTTCGAGCTCTGTGTCGTTGAAGAACTTTTCGCGCTGGAGGAGTCCATGTTATCTCTGCTACTGATCAAAGCGCAGCGTTGCAGCGACAGGATCCATAAGGGGAAAAAAAATTGTCCCGTCCAACATCAGGTCCCTCCCAGAACCGGGTCCCGAGATAGTAATAGATAAACTGATGAATATGAAGAGCTAACTCTAAGGAATATATCAGTGACATACATAGATAAACTGATGAATATGAAGAGCTAACTTAAAGGAATATATCAGTGACATACAAAGATAAACTGATGAATATGAAGAGCAAACTCAAAGGAATATATCAGTGACATACACGTGATAAAATGTCTTCATGAGTTTTACGACAAAGTGCCAAATATAATGAGGTAGTGATATGGGGAACATGAGACCTCAGAGGTAAATGGAGACTTTACAAGTTATCCGGACCTCGAGGTCGACATTTACTGCAGAGATCAGCCAGATTCCTGCCTGCCTCCATAACCTTAGTGGCGTCTGTCTCAGCTGGTGCCTGAGCCCACTCGGGGTAGCACGCAACCACCGCCTACGTGAATGACACCACAATGCCTTGCATCACTGTAGTCTGCGTGACACCCTACTGTCCTACATGACCATAGTCTAAAGGAACCTAGTGTCCTGTATCACCATTGCCCACATGATCCTCGTAGGATCTTGCTAGAGGCCATAATGTCGGTAGGATCACGGGACGAGGGAGCCTCCACCTTGTCCTATTTCTACGAGGCTGCAGGAGAGAGTGCCTTGCCTAGGGAGCAACGACGATTGGTGTATGGATCACCGGGCCTGACCAAGACCTAGTGGATTTAGGCAATACGGCAATACCCAGTGAGCCCTGCTGGGTACCAACGGGTCCAGCCATGGCTTAGCGGGTCCAGCCTCATTCCAGCGGGTCCAACCAAGATCTAGCAGGCCCAGCCAAGCCTAGCAGGTCTCCCTGATCAACCAAATCAGAGCACAGACTATTTTGTATTTCAGTACAATACGGCGTATTGAAAATATGGAACCTGGGGGCTTTGTATCCAGTTACGTCAACATTCTTTAGACATTTTACGATAAAATCTATTGCAAAATATATACTGATCTTTCCTGTATAAAAGGACGCGTTTTGTCTACATCATAAGCATCATCTCCACCACTAATGACATCAGCAGCGCTGCCACCGATACAGTAGCAAATGCTGTTGCCCTCAGCAACGACACGATGACCACAGCCGCCACTCGCAACTCTCCTCCGCGACTTCCACCACTCACATCACCACGAACACCCTCTCCTCCTCTACCGCCAATACCACCGCGCCAGTGCCACCAGCCAGCGACCGAATCAAGGATCAGATGATGTCACACGTCAGGCCGGGAGAGGCCAGTAATAAGCTGTTAAAGAGAAGTTATGTGATACTATGTTAGCGCTCCCTGTGTTTACCATGAGCAGGGGAGCTTCTTGCTCCCGAGACGGTGTTCAGGAGGAGGAGGAGGGAGAACTTACTCCCGAGACGGTGTACAGGAGGGGAGGGAACATGTTCCTGAGACGGTGTACAGGAGGGGAGAGAACTTGCTCCCGAGACGGTGTACAGGAGGAGGAGGAGGGAGAACTTGTTCCTGAGACGGTGTTCAGGAGGAGGAGGAGGGAGAACTTGTCCCTGAGACGGTGTACAGGAGGGGAGGGAACTTGTTCCTGAGACGGTGTTCAGGAGGAGGAGGAGGGAGAACTTGTCCCTGAGACGGTGTACAGGAGGGGAGAGAACTTGTTCCTGGGACGGTGTTCAGGAGGGGAGGGAACATGTCCCTGAGAACGTGTTCAGGAGGGGAGAGAACATGTTCCTGAGACGGTGTACAGGAGGGGAGAGAACATGTTCCTGAGACGGTGTACAGGAGGGGAGAGAACTTGTTCCTGGGACGGTGTTCAGGAGGGGAGAGAACTTGTCCCTGAGAACGTGTTCAGGAGGGGAGAGAACTTGTTCCTGAGACGGTGTACAGGAGGAGGAGAGAACTTGTTCCTCAGACGGTGGACAGGAGGGGAGAGAACTTGTCCCTGAGACGGTGTTCAGGAGGGGAGGGAACATGTTCCTGAGACGGTGTACAGGAGTGGAAAAAACTCGTTGGTGAGACGTTTGTCGGAAGGGGAGAGAACTTATTGCTGAGACGTTGGTCGGGTGGCGAAAGAACTTGTAACTGAGACGTGGGGCAGAAGGGGAGCAATGTCCACGATGACCTCCGTGCTGTACATGCGCTGATCTCACATATCATTACAGAAAAATTGGCTTTCATGACTTTGATAACAAAGGCTACTGAGAGCTTACTTATGGACGTGGGCAAAAGAGAAGCGAGGCCTCCCGCTTCGCGTGGAGTTTCCAGAGCACTTGTCCATGACCTTGCCATGGAAACTCATGACCTGATCCCATCCAAGAGAATCTATATATAAGGTCACACACAGAGGATTAAATTCTATGTATTTACCACCACAGTGTACCTATGTACTTTATGTTTTTGGGCACTTTTAGGACAGCAGCTGTCAGATATATGTATGTTGACATGTAGATATACATGTGCATATATAGATATACATGTGAATGCAGTTTCGTGTTTATATGCAAATGTTTTGGGTTCTTAACATGACTGGTGAATTCTAAGGACCTCCAGGTACGATACTGGTTCCAGGTGATGGAATCTTTTACCCATTCAAGTTAGAGTAGACGCACCAATCTTGCTCTCGTGCTGATATTGTCATGATATATATATATATATATATATATATATATATATATATATATATATATATATATATATATATTCTATACGCTTCAGTCACGTTCATAGACACGACGCTAGACGCAGACACCCCCCACCCCCAAACACACACACACATCTTCAGGCTCAGCCAGGCTCCAGTGATGCGAATCACTGCACACACACACACACACACACACACACACACACACACGTTAGAGGAAGACAATAATTAACCATTTCCTTCTGATTCCTTCATCGTGTTTTTCCTTCAGGCTCGCTTCCGCTGCCCAACGTGACTGGAATGACCCGTTCTAAGACGTTATTACTTAATCAGCCACAGAGGCCATTGTCAGCAGGGCAGCGCACATCTCCTTCAGGAGGAGTTTGACTACATCTCAGCGCCTCCTGCACCTTCGTAGTAGAAAGTGACTCGAGTTTCAGCTCTGATATCTACTCACTCAGTCCCTCGTCAGATGGGGCTTTGGTAATGATCACTACACATATACGAATAGTTGAGGGCGATTTCTTTTGATTGGTCAGTAAGATGTAGAGCGGATATAAGACATTGCTTCCCCCAAAAATAGAATAAATTGCTTTGCTTTTTATCATACCTTTCCGTCCCTGGAAACTGAATAGGTTTATTCGGAAATGTGTTCGCAAAAGATTTCTGTTCTTAGGGAAGGCTGGCGTAAAATCTCTCCATTTTGTTTTGTACTTGTGAAAGGGAAACATTTCCATATTATCCATGTTTAGCCAGGAAGAATATCGTCTTCTATTCGAGTAAAAGGACAATATCTTATCTATTCATTCATCTATCTATTTTACCCCAATTACCAGTTTCAGTGAAGAGTCCCTAGTGTTACCCTGGATCTTGGTAAAGGTTCCTTCATCCCAGGATCACGCTGTTTGTAATAGTCGGCATATACGTACACATCTTTGGAGTGAGGAGGAGTTCTCTTGACGAGACTGTCCTCCTAGTGTTACAGCCTTGCCAAAGATGGTTCTTCTCTCTCGATGTCACCTTCTGCAGGTGGAATCCGGTGTCGTCTCAGACGATATCTGCAACCACATATTCATCCACATATGGTTATATATGCGTATACTATATCCATTCTGTCTATAGTTACCCAAGTATCTCTTTTTAAAAAGTTATGTCTTTATTCCCCAAGACCTTTTTCTGAAGTCTACTGCACCCCGAAGGCTGCGCTACTTCCAGTAGCAGGGGAATGTGGATTCCACTGGAGTGAGAACTTTTTTTTTTTTTCTAAAAGACTGTTCTTACAGCAAAAGGTGATTTCAAACTCGCTGTGCAACTTTGAGTGTGCAGAGTTTCTGTAACACACACACACACACACACATTATATATATATATATATATATATATATATATATATATATATATATATATATATATATATATATATATATATATATATATATATATATATATATGTATGTAGACACAAACACCTAATATCGCCTTGTTTGTATGGAGTTAATCGCCACAGGCAAACCTCACGTGTGGCGCCTCTGAATATGCAGTGTGAAGTGGAGCTGGTGAAGTGCTGCGGGCATACACACCTGCTGTCAGGATGTCGTGGAGGCAGGCACACACGCCCTCCTGAATGTGAATGGATGCTTGCCTCCTCTAATCACAGCGCTGCATGCAAGCACAACCAAACACGTTCTTTTTTTTTTCTTTCTTTCACGGACTGGCCACGCGTGCCAGGGCAGCGTTAAAAGCATGTGTTTATCTCTTTGATTCCAGTGGTTCAACCCATTTGAGTATCTTGGGTTGGCCTGTGATTTGACACTCTGAAGGTCGTGCTGTCGTGTGCAATGGGTTTGGAAAAGAAAAGGGAAGTGGCGCTAAATGAGAGAGGGGGGGAAAAAAGGTCACTGAAAAGGGTCTCTTGACCTTTGAGTACATACCATGACAGTAAATCACACACACACACACACACACACACACACACACACACACACACACACAGATGACAAAGCGAGGAGCACTTCTCTCCAGAGGCGTCAGTATGTCAGTTGTGGACGTGTGTCGACGTATATGTCAAATCCATTTCGCCACGTATCCCTCACCACCAGCTGGGTCGCCCTAGATCTAGCTTAGGGACCTCACCTCCTGTAGTTGTAGGGAAGGTTTAATTCTCAAAAACAAACAAAACCTACAACAACATGCTACTTCCAAAGACTCTACCTGGTAGAACACACCTAAACCAACAACAACATGCTACTTCCAAACACTCTACCTGGTAGAACACACCTTATGTTAGCAGTCTTTATGACGAGAAAGTACTCCGTCTTGCTCGAAGTAAAATGTTTGTCCACGAGTTTGTATCCACAACTGTGAATCATATTGGTCTGGTCTGGCGTGAGAGAGATGCTTGTATCACGACTCTCGAAATTATTTGATTCCTTTTGAATGCCTGGGCCATATCACCTTTTCCCTGACTCTTTCCCAAGCTTTTTGAGTCTTTTAGTATGCTTCCTTGGTGTATCAGTTAGCGTTCCTGAACGTGACGCATTCACGGGCCGCCCAGGGTCGAGCGCATCGGTTCGAATCCTAGTTGTGGCAGTCGGTCTACAGTCTAGCTAGATGTTCATCTACCCATAAGGGCCGTTACAATATAGTTACTTGGCTCAGGCTGGTATATATCCCTGGGGATAGGGGGAGAAAGAATACTTCCCACGTATTCCCTGCGTGTCGTAGAAGGCGACTAAAAGGGGAGGGAGCGGGGGGCTGGAAATCCTCCCCTCTCGTACTTTTTTTCTTTTTTTTAATTTTCCAAAAGAAGGAACAGAGAAGGGGGACAGGTGAGGATATTCCCTCAAAGGCCCAGTCCTCTGTTCTTAACGCTACCTCGCTAACGCGGGAAATGGCGAATAATATGAAAGAAAGAAATCATATATATATATATATATATATATATATATATATATATATATATATATATATATATATATATATATATATGATTAATGGGATGGCCTCAATTAAGGCTTCAGTTGCCCGTGTCGTCTCGTCTAATATAAAGAAACAAAAAAAAAGGCTCTTATGATTTATTTTCGTCCGGGAATGACCCTGGTAGGTGGCCGCTCAACTCGCTCTATTCTCTGCCAGTGGGTAGACCACAGCTGAACACAGTATTCAAAGTGGGAACCCGCCAGCGAGTTGTAGATGAAAGAATGCTTTCCTTAGACTTGAATTCGAATGTCTTATCTACGAAGCCTGGAATTTTGTTCCCCCTCCCTTTTATGCTCCAACGTTGTAGTAGTGCGTGGCTTAGGATCTCGGGGCTTTTGCTTTAGGCCATTGTAAATGATTCAACCGAACCTCTTTTTTTCCTTTCGTCAACGTCTCGCTGCTCAGCTGCACTGGTAAGTCCAGCTATGTCGTCTCGTCTTTGCTACACAGATGTGTGACACTTTATACATTGAGCGAAGATAGAACTCATTTTACCGCCAGTTAAAACTATCTATCTCTTTGTCTGCTTGCGAAAGTAGCCATTAAGTCTTAACTCTATTTCCACAGCTTCCCACTAGACGTAATAGCAGAATTTATAGTAATTGTAGCACTTAAAGTTGTAGCATTCGTAGTGATAGAAGTAGCGAGGTTAGTAGTAGTAGTAGTAGTAGTAGTACTGGTGGTAGTTGTGTAGTGGTAGTAGTAGTAGTAGTAGTACTGGTAGTAGTTGTGTAGTGGTAGTAGTAGTAATGTTAGAAGTAGTAGTGGTAGTTGCTGTGGCAGTAGGAGAAGTAGTAACAGTAGCACTAACAGCAGTAAAGGCGATGTCTCTCTCACTCGTGGTAGCAGTAACAGCACTCGCGGTCGAGATGTTGCTACGTTCCTGCTCCGCGAGCAGGAGGAGCGGTAGCAACAGCAGCGGCAGCAGCGGCAGCAGCAGTAGCACAGGTTCAGGGTTGGGTGTACTGGTTATGAGTCTTACGCACCAGAGCGGAACTTCGATAAAGGCATAAATCAGATGCGCGGGTCTGACAGTTGCCGGCCGTGGCCGTGCGCGCCGCTGGTGGGGCGGCCTGGCCAGCAGCAGGTCAGGCGAGGTTGGTGGCTCAACCGGGAGCCACCAGAGCATGACCACAGCCTGCACTCCTCCACCACCCTCCTCAATCCCTCCTCCTCCTCCACCACCCTCCCCTACCACTCACTACAACCTGTACTCCCTCCTCCTCCACCCTCTCCTACCACTCACCACAACCTGTACTCCCTCCTCCTACACCCTCCCTTACCACACACTACAACCTGTACTCCCTCCTCCTCCACCCTTCCCTACCACTCACCACAACCTGCACTCCTTCATCCTCCTCCACCCTCCCCTACCACACACCACAACCTGCACTCTATCCTCCTCTACCCTTCCCTACCACAAACAACCTGCCCTCCTCCTCCTCCTCCTACCACACACCACAACCTGCCCTCCTCCTCCTCCTCCTACCACACACCACAACCTGCCCTCCAACCCCCTCCACTGCCACCCACCACCACTTCTCCCCTCCCCTCACCCCATCTTATGCCTCCTCAGACATTCCTCCTGCAGCAGGTCAACCTGGCCTTACAGCTATTCCCTCCAGCACATACTTTTTTTTACCCATCTCGAGAGCGTGGGTTCTTCACTACGTGTGTGTGTGTGTGTGTGTGTGTGTGTGTGTGTGTGTGTGTGCGGGTGTTCCCCTGTGTATTGCGTGACTGAAGTGTGTAGATGTGTTCTCGTCGTTTATCCCAGTTATGTGTAGTGTGTGTGTGTGTGTGTGTGTGTGTGTGTGTGTGTGTCGTCCATGTAGATGTGTTACATTCGTGTATTACATGTACGCTCGTGTAGGAAATCTCACGTGTATGTAGGTGTCTTGTTTGTTATGTGTTTGACGTGTGTAGGGCCTGTATGTAGGTTCCTCACCTGTGTTTGACGTGTGTAGGGCCTGTATGTAGGTTCCTCGCCTATGTTTGACGTGTGCAGGGCCTGTACATAGGTTCCTCACCTGTGTTTAAAATATGTAGGACTTGTATGTAGGTTCCTCGCCTATGTTTGACGTGTGCAGGGCCTGTACATAGGTTCCTCACCTATGTTTAAAATATGTAGGACTTGTATGTAGGTTCCTCGCCTATGTTTGATGTATATAGGGCCTGTATGTAGGTTCCTCGCCTATGTTTGACGTATGTAGGGCCTGCATGTAGGTTCCTCACCTATGTTTAACGAGTGTAGGGCCTGTATATAGGTACCTCACCTGTGTGTGACATATGTAGAGCCTGTATGTAGGTTTCACACCTGCGCGTTCAGGGTCTCGCCGAGTGTGAGTGTGATGGAATGTATTTGCGCGCGTATGTGAATTTGAATGCATATGAGCGTCTGTGGGTAGGTGCGTGCGTGTACTTGAGTGTGTGTCTGTGTTCAGCTGTGTGTGTGTGTGTGTGTGTGTGTGTGTGTGTGTGTGTGTGTGTGTGTGTGATTATACAGATATATATGTATCTGAGATACCACACTTACATGTGGATAATGCATGATTGTAAATCAAAGTTCACTGTGATATAAAAGCACCGCCAATGAGCCCCACATCATGGCCACATCAAGTGGCAACGTAGACCACTGTGACGTGTGACCACTGTATTTAACTCGTGATTAAAATCATATAACTACTCCCATGTGACTACCCAGGTCGGTTATGTAGTCTTGACCCTCACTTACCCTTAACGTAGGTCGACACTACCCACTGGAAGCACCAACCTCCCTCCAGCCGAGCCCTTGGCTGGCGCTCTGACCCCATATAGACCGTCACTCTGCCTTACAAGGTAAAGCCTGGCATCACACATACTAAATAGGGTCGTCTTGCTGAAACCCCTCGACCAATGGGTCAACCACGGCACGACAATACCTCACTGTGTGGATGGAGGATCCAGCGTGTGTCACTCACCCCTCGTGTCACTAAGGGAGACGGAACCCTTCCTTGAATCTGTCAAAACCACCCGAGTCGTTTTTGAAGCGCAGACGCCGCCCCTCGCGTCCGTGTTGACTCTCCAAACACCTGGGATGCACCGCTGGTGCTCCCGTCTGGGACGCGGTGACTTACTGCAGCATTCAGACCATACAAGGTGGTGGTTTGTTTTCAACGTAAACATCGTAGTGAGGACGACATTCCTATGAATATTTTTTAACGTAGTGGTTTATATACTTATACATTGTAGCAGTTTATATGAATGTATGTATGTATGTATATATATCGCATGATATATACATTACCTTATACCTGAAGCTGCCCTAGTGTCTTGTGAGACAGCGGTTTATATACATATACATAGTTGCAGTTTATATGAATGTATTTATGTATGTATGTCACATGGTATATACATTACCTTATACCTCAAGCTGCCTTCGCGTTTTGTGAGACAGCTCACAAGGACAGTAGTGAGGGCTGGAAACCCCCCTACCTCGTAATTCACTTTCCAAAGACAAGAACAGGAGAAGGAGGGAGGGAGGGAGCTCTAGGGAAGACGTGTCCGCTGAGGCTCAGGCTTGGGTAATGAGCGTGGTTGCATCCAGAGGATATAAAAGGAAGAGAAAGGAAAGTGGCATTCAGAGTGGGAGGCATGGGGAATGAGAGGTCGTCACATCCATGTGTTACATCCGTGTGTTACACGAAGTGTGGCGAGTCGGCAGGAGTGGATGCGATTGCAGCTGAGTCTCTCAAGCATGAGCGGGGACAGCAGTGAGTACTGTTTAGTTGAGATGTTTGGCATTTCTCTGGCTCAAGAGTGAGGTATGAGTGGACTGGCAAAATGTAGACATAGTACCCTTGTAAAAGGCTAAGGGGCACAAATATGAACGTCCAAACTGCTGTTAATGGAACTGGAGTAAACGTATGGTGGGGTAAACAGAAATGTCTTGTGGGAAGGGTTACAAATATATGATGTAGGAGAAAACTTACTAAATACGATAGGGAGGTTAAGAGGTGTATACATGAAGGTAAGGAGGAGGAGGGTTCGTGGTTCCAAGTGAAGATTGGTCTTCATTAAGGGGCACGTGTCATCAAGGCTGTTTAATTTGTTGGTAGACGAGGTGGCGAGGAAGGTAAATGCGAGGGGTATGGGAGCGAAGGGTAGGTAGACCCATAGTGTGCTGTACTTCAGGGCGGGGGGCTGAGGAAGTTTGTAAGATGACGAAGTTTGTAAGATGACATGGCTCTAGAAGCTGACTCAGCAGAGGAGTTCCAGAAGCTTATGTTGGATTTTTGGATGGATGTGGTATGAGGGGAGAGAGGCGATGTGATTCCAGTTGGTTGAGCCATGGCACAAGAAACGACGAATACAACAAACCTCGTAGTAATGTGTGGGGGTTGGTTGTTGACTGTGGGCTGTAGGGTTCGGTGCAGCATACACGACAGCTGCGAACTGGATGTATGCAAGGAGCGCCACTGTTCGATTGTTTTCGAGGAGGCAACCCTAAGATGGGATAAAGGAATTAGGTAAACACACACACACACACACACACACACACACACACACACACACACACACACACACTGTAGCTTCAAGCCTGTGTTCCACATAGAAGGAAGGATATGATGAACTCCTTTGGAGTGCATTGGTCCTTGATAACCTTGCCAGAGGTGGATTCTTACTCGTGGTGTGACATCTTGCAGGCGAGTCCGGTAATATATATATATATATATATATATATATATATATATATATATATATATATATATATATATATATATATATATATATATATATATGTGTGTGTGTGTGTGTGTGTGTGTGTGTGTGTGTGTGTGTGTGTGTGTGTGTGTGTGTGTGTGTGTGTGTGTATTAGAAGAGGAGGAAGAAAAGTGTACATTCTAGGAAGAGAAATTGTGCTTTTGGTACTTGTTTTCCTTCTGAAATATTACTTGGAAAATTGACATAATTCTGTCGTAATCATATGTTTCTGTAGAGACCGGCAGACGAGTAGCTGGACCAGCAGACGAGTAGCTGGACCAGCAGACGAATACCTACGTCGAAGTATGTCTCCACAATGATGAAATTTTGAGATAACGTTTTGATAAAGTGTACCGAAGCTTCACAACGAATGAGGACGAGGAATAAACACACCATTACTGTCCTCACTTGAAGCTTTGATAAAGTGTACCGAAGCTTCACAACGAATGAGGACGAGGAATAAACACACTATCACTGTCTTCACTTGAAGCTTTTCACAGGACTGCAAGGATAATGATCCGGCAGCAACACCTGGACTAGTTTGTACGTCTTCCCCCAGAGCAGCAGAGGAAGCAACCTGCCTGGCCGGCTGCTGTCTGATCGTCAGTGAGGCCATCATCATCCATCCAGTTTGACCCTCGGGACGACGGGGTGACAAATCTCCCAGGTCAGCGACGCCCTCCCCACACACACACACACTCGGGGAGGTGGCAGCCACCTTGGTGGTCGTGCCACATAACTTGTGGGGGTGGTAGCCATAAAGGTGTGTTTTAGAGTTACATGCGTTGAGGCTGACCTGTGGCTTTCATCTTGTACTCCTTATGAATGTCCTTTCTTTTCTTCCTTCTCTGTTCCTTTTCTGCCTTCTCTCTACCTTATCTTCCCTCACTCCCTCTACCTTCTCAACCTTCCCTTCACCTTTCCTTCACTCCCTCCACCTTTTGGACCTTCCCTCCATCTTGTATTCCCTCACTTCACAAACATTCCCATCTTTTTTTTTTTTTTATTCCAATGTCCTAAACCCTCACCGTATCCTTTCCTAAACCCTTCCCGCACCCATCCTCCTCCAGGGCACCACCCTCCTCCAGCGCACCACCCTGCCTTCTCTCCTGCACCCTGCACTCCCTCTACCACCCTAAACTCCCTCCGGCGTCCAGGACTCCCTCCGATACCTTCCGTCCCCTTCAGCATCCTGCATCTCCTTCAGTGCCTTGTGCCCTTACAACACCTTGCCCACCTAGCCCTCCTCCCTCCAGCATCCTGCACTCATCCCAGCATCCTGAAATCCCTCCAGGACCCTCCATCAACCCGAGAGTTGAGCCGGAGGGAGAGGTGGGTGAGGAAGTGCCTTCTGAAAGGCTATCTGCTTCTACCACTAATTCTTCAGCCACCACAACAGATTACCTCGTTATGGACCATCAGGTCTTTTGTTATCTGTCTTTCCCATGTGTTTCCCTCCCGCACCCTTCATTCTCTCTACCATCCTGCCTTTCCTTCTACACCCTGCACACCCCTTCCCCTCCAGCACCTCCCATTCTCTCCAGCCACCTACCTTCCCTCCACCATTCTCCACCTCTTCCAACACTCTCCACTCCCTCTAGCACCCTACATTCCCTGGAGCACCCTACATTCCTTCCAGCACCCTTCCTTCTCTTAAGCACCCTGCTCTCCCTCCAGCAACATCCACTCCCTCCAGCACCCTGCCCTCCCTGACGGAGGGCTCCTGGGACCTAAGCGACTAAAATTACAGGTTGGCTAAGGCGATAAGGGCGAGAGCTGCCAGAATATTCAGGGGACCGTCGCCTCTGCGAGCACTAGGACCAGCACGGTGTACCCTCAAAGTCTCAATTATCCATGCAAATGAGGCTGCTCCTCATCCCTGGCCGTCCTGGGCTGGCTAAGACGTGTCACATCACCGTTCAGGTGAGTCTTGGCTGGGTCAGGTGCCGCTCAGGTGAGTGGTGGCAGGGTCAGGTGCCCCTCAGGCGAATGGTGGCTGGGTTAGGTGCAACTTAGGTGAGTGTTGGCTGGGTCAGGTGCAGCTCAGGTGAATGGTGGCCTCAGGGTTCAGTCTTGGGCTAGGGTTGCTAGCGACGCGCCTCAGGGTTCAGTCTTGGGCTAGGGTTGCCACCGACGTGCCTCAGGGTTCAGTCTTGGGCTAGGGTTGCCAGTGACGTGCCTCAGGGTTCAGTCTTGGGCTAGGGTTGCTAATGACGTGCCTTTGGAGAGAAACTAGGAATGATGAGGATTGCATCAACTTCGAGAACGGGATATCCTCCAACGCTGACCTAACACATGACCGATGAAGCTTAGCCCAGCTGTATGTTAAGTCATCAAGATAGTACGACGGCGAAAGACGTCCTTAGTTGTGGCTTTAACCTGGCAGGAAAATGTTTACGTGGATCTGTGTGTGAGAGGGACTTGTGAGTCGACATTTCACCCAACCCATTGCCAGGACCCCAGACCGTAAGAATTGTTACGAAGGTAAACTAGCCACTGGAAAATATCACGAGTGTATTGAAGTACATTGGCAAGGTGTTCGATCAACTGTCTATAATATATATTAGACCTGGGAGTTAGGCTCTTCGGCTGCCACACAGCTGGACCTGGGTTCGATTCTTGGGATGCAGTGGTTAGAGATCAGTGTATACTTAACATTCACTAGCTTTCTGGTGTTTTTTTAAGTTTTTCTCGTCGCACATTCTGCTCCATTAGATAGAGTGTAATTTGAATGCTGCATGTTCATTTCCACATTATTCTCTATATACATGAGACTTTTTGGGCACAAGAACACTTCCTTACCTCATTTCAAAAATTATTTGTGATACAACACAATTTAATAAACAAACTAGAAATTAATCACGTTTTGATGTGTTACAGTTGAAAGCAGCGACGCAGATAGTATTCTAATCTGTGGACCGTGTTCCCTCGGAATTCACGCGTGATATTGTGGTCAGTGTAGGTCATTTCTACATCGGAATGATATTAAAGTAATTTAGCTTCTCCAGACAACCATGATATAGATTCATATTTGATGTAGATCTATCCTGTACGTTGTAATCTTAACGAGATTTATTGTAAGTTCGTAAAAGGGGAAGAGAAATTTCAAGACTTTAAATGTAGCTTTGTTGCACCTGCGTCACCACCACCACCACCAACCACAGACGTGAGGGTAAGAGGTGTTCGGAAGGACTTAGGAAAAAGGAAGTGTGGAGATGTGATGTGATGAGGGAATAGCCATCACAGTCCTGGTCGAGATGCGGCCAACCTACCTTCCACAACCCGTAATTAAACGGGAACCAACAGTAGCGTAATGGTCTGGTGTCCATACATTATCATATCTCACTCCAGGCTCTCTACGTTTCGTCCCCATGTGGTGAGGACGAGTGCTGGTAGAGGAGTCCCCCAGGTAATGAGGACGAGTGCTGGTAGAGGAGTCCCCCATGTGGTGAGGACGAGTGCTGGTAGAGGAGTCCCCCATGTGGTGAGGACGAGTGCTGGTAGAGGAGTCCCCCATGTGGTGAGGACGAGTGCTGGTAGAGGAGTCCCCCATGTGGTGAGACGAGTGCTGGTAGAGGAGTCCCCCATGTGGTGAGGACGAGTGCTGGTAGAGGAGTCCCCCATGTGGTGAGGGCGAGTGCTGGTCAAGGAGTCCTCCGTATGCTGTGGGGAAAATCCCTCCTCATGTGGTGGAGGGGAAGACCTTCTATCCCTGTGGCGGGAAGACCTCCTTCAAGTGTTTCGAGGAAGACCTCCTCCCCATGTGGTGGGGAAGACCTTTTGCATGACAGGTCACCAGGGAGTCAGATGGGTGAGGCCAGCGTCAGCTTAGCTACATCTATCGCCCCTGCACTCTCACGGGCGTCAGCTAAAGATCAGCCCAACGTCAACCCTGCAGGAGGTTAGTACCGGGGCAATGTCAGCTCACCGTAGAGTTATCAGCTGGGCAACATACAGCTGTCCACGTGACGTTAGCTGGACATCACGTGGACTGTCCATCTGACATCAGCTGGGTATAGAGAAGACATCGACCAGGCTTTAGCTCGACCTCATGTGTGATTTCAGCCCTGCGTCAGCAGATGATCTGAAAGCTGTGAAGTCAGTATCAACTCAATACCAGAAAACAGTCAGCCCGGCGTCAGCATAGAAGCAGGAGAACGTCAGCCATACGTAACACTGGCAGTGTGTGTGTGCGTGTGTGTGTGTGTGTGTGTGTGTGTGTGTTGAAACACACTTCGACCCATATAATAAAAAGAAATGATTAAAAGAAAATGACCCAATATATTTATTGCTGACATAAATCTTAAAAGCTACTCGAGAAATCTATATCATATAACACAAATTAGTCTCTTGTAAACTCCGTCATTGATGCAATAAGTATGGCATTACTTACCCCTAACTCATCGGTAATTAAATCGCAACACACCTCAATTACCAGCGGAGAGACTTTATGAAGGCTAATACACTGTCATTAAGGGTCTATGCTGGTGGGTAATTGACCACCACACTCGGTGAAGGAGGCCTCAGATACTGGACCAAGCCTGAGGTGGTGGTGCGAGATGTGGTGGTGCGAGATGTGGTAGTGCGAGATGTGGTGGTGCGAGATGTGGTGGTGCGAGATGTGGTAGTGCAAGATGTGGTGGTGAGAGATGTGGTGGTGCGAGATGTGGTAGTGCGAGATGTGGTGGTGAGAGATGTGGTGGTGAGAAATGTGGTGGTGCGAGATGTGGTGGTGCGAGATGTGGTGGTGAGAGATGTGGTGGTGTGAGATGTCATGGTGCGAGATGTCGTGGTGCGAGATGTGGTGGTGTGAGATGTGGTGGTGTGAGATGTCATGGTGCGAGATGTGGTGGTGAGAGATGTGGTGGTGTGAGATGTCATGGTGCGAGATGTCGTGGTGCGAGATGTGGTGTATAAGACGATACTGGATCAAGTCTGTGGTGGTATGAGGTGTAGTGGTGCTGACTGTGATGTAAAGGACGATACTGGATCAAATTCATGTTCAGTTCCTCCTCCGTTCTTATAGTGTCGCACACGCCAGGTTCGCTTGCCACTTCCGTCACACCTAAGAAGCTGGAGTTACCTTGCAACAGGGGACTGGTGGAGACAAAACTTAAAATCATGTCATTTAGCCTCACTGTGCAAAGCAGTGTTTCACGACACACCTCTTTGCACCTCAGAGCATGATGGCCACACGGGTCAGCCACCACTTCCCTGCCAGAAGCGGCTTCATTTCGAGGATACAGGAACGGCAGAAGGCCATACCAACACGTAGCGGGCGTGGGTGAACATGAATACCAAGGGATGGGTTTGGGGGAAGTCACCTTCGCGGGAGGCTAATAGCTTTTAAGTGGTCCTTCCTCATGCGAGATGTGTCCCGCTTTAACATAGGTGAGGCCAGGTGCAGCATTCGCTGAAGCCAGGTCCAGCATGGCTGAGGTCGTCTGTACTCTCCAAAATGAGTTTGTCTCAGCCCGTGTGCTTACGGAGAGGTGGGTCTAGAAGGGTTAAAACGAGCGGTTCCCCAAGAAACTGGTATAAGTAAACGTGCATCGGAAGCAAAAGAGGAATATGTCATTTATGAGGAAGATATGAGTTTAAGACCAGTAATAAAGAGAAAGTAAAGTCATGATTGAGAAGTTATTCAAAAATTCATTGTCCCGTCAATAAAGATATTTCACAGTAATGTCAATAGGGCGGAAGAGATCTAATGAAGTAACTGAGATGGTATATTGTTATGACAATTGCAAGATTTGGAGGGAACATTCCAGGCTCCCCTCCCGCCCCCAGCACCTTATGAACGCTGAAAATGCTGATGAAACCAAGTTACAAACTGTTAGTCAACGGGAAGGGCGACTTGACATTGAAACTTAGGTATCCGGAAGGGTGACTTGACGTTGAAACTTAGGTATGTACATAGGGTATTCAGGGGGATAACGATCGGCCATGAAAAGGATCGAAGATCAAAACATCGTCAAGTATCCAGCTGAAGTGAACAGGTCAGTAGGATGGTGTCAGAGGAGGTGAGGTGGTGCACGGGTGATGTCAGGCGATGTATCTCGTGGTAGAGTGTCAAGTGAGGACAGCTTAACATTGGGGTCTAATGCATTTAATTCGCTGAATATATACATGTGTAAAGAACGGATTCAAACATACCCCAAAGTGGATCGGTTTGGCGTCAGAGGTCAGGATGAGTAGTGGCGGCGAGAAATGAGATTGATCAAAGGCCATAAAGTGGAAAATGAATGTGGTGGACTTACCAAAGACCGTAAGTCCAGATCGGGTGGGTATTTGCCGCAAATACTGATAGAGGAAGCAAAGGCGTGACTGGCCGTTAGAGGTCTAGAGAGACAGAGGGAAAAAAAAAAAAAACAGCTCATAAGAGAGTGGATAGATATTTGTTAAGGTGTTGGAGGCGGAGGTGAAGCTCTGTAGAGAGTGTAAGACATGAGGGAGAACAATAGGTGTAAGGAAAAAAGGAAAAGATATGTTGCTTACCGCTTCCGTCTTGGTGACAGAGGAACTTCTTACTGTCAGGTGTTGATTTGATGTCGCTATAAAGGCGTTGGTGAGGAAGGTCATAGCTGGCAGTGGAAGCTGAGGACGCCTCACTGTACATGTACTATAGTAAGAACGAGTGGGAGAGACAAGCAGCCTGGCAGAGGATGATGATCATGGATTTCAGATCGAGTGTGATAAAGAGGTGGAGAATATGAAGGCCAGGTAGAGCAAGGTGGTGTGTCTTGGGAGACGAAGTTCTTCTGTAGGGTACTAGGAGGGTGTCGTGTGGAACACCTGCGTGTCCGCCTGCAGCAGTCTAGTTGTTGGGAGCGACACGAGCTGAAACCTTTTCATAACTGGCATGGAAATAAAGTTCCTTTAGGGTGGCTTTAGCCTTTCATTTCTGTACACTGTGAGGATATAAGTTCGTGAAGTTCCTAGGCCAGTTGTGCAAGTTTCCTCAAGTTGTGAGCCAAGTTATATTCCATGTTTCTATAATACCCGTAAACAGAGTAAGCTCCAGGTTAAACTTTGTTTATATATGTCATGAAAATAAAACCTTGGGTCATAGTGTTTAGGCCATTCGTTTTCTTTGATGTTGGGAAACAGCTGTAAAAGGATTGAAGGCCAAAGGTTAGATTTTCTTCATGAACTAGGTTACTATCCAGGTTACATCTATGCATTTATGAGTGGTATGACACACACAAAACCCACACTAGAGTTAGGAGTCTCAAGCCATTCCGCTCATAAAAGGGTTGAGAAACAACTGAACAAAATGTCGTGACTGTGCGATCAACAGTTCTCAAATTGTCGTCGAGGTGAGGTTGAGGTTGAACGTTTAAAACGTTACTCCCGACGACCGATTGACTGACTGACTGACTGACGAAGGTGTGACGGACATACGGAAAAGTGAGTAACGTACGAACCAATCCGTTAGTGTCTGCCATGTGACGCAGGCGACACAAGACCCAGCTGACGAGGGAAAGTGTCTGGGGCTGAAAATCTGACGCAGGCGACGCAAGACCCAGCTGACGAGGGAAAGTGTCTGGGGCTGAAAATCTGACGCAGGCGACGCAAGACCCAGCTGACGAGGGAAAGTGTCTGGGGCTGAAAATCTGGTCAGCGCTTGACCTATGACTGACGTATTTGGGACAGATTTTGCAAAGAGTTTCTAAGGTTGTTTCAGACACGCTGCTCTGAGGCTCGCGAAGGGAAGAGAGAACGACTGAGTCTGAGTACGTGTGTCGCAGGGTCTCCCGGCTCGTGCAGTTCACCGTAGTGTGAATCTGGATCAGGTGTACTTCGGTGTTACAGGACTCCGTCTGCATGAGGTAGTACTCCTGTACTCCGGTGTTACAGGACTCCGTCTGCATGAGGGTGTACTGCTGTACTCCGGTGTTACAGGACTCCGCCTGCATGAGGGTGTACTGCAAATGAAAATCGAAACTTTATCATTGGGAGTAAAAAGTCTCGTCAAAGAACTACTCACTCCAAAAGGGTCCACCATATCCCTGCTACTGGAAGGAGCGCAACCTTGGGCTGCAGGAGCTACTGGAAAAGATGTCCTGTGTAACACCAGGACCCTCTGTTAGAGAGGTGTCCTCTGGTGATTACAAATGAATGTAGAAATGTGAATCTTGCGCCTGTACGATGGGCAAAGACACTGAAGGAGGTGAAGAATCATCACGAGATGAAGGTAGACATGATAACGAGTAGGAAGTGGTCACTAATGGGAAGGAGAAAGTTAAGCATGTCGCCTGACCTTATGGTAAGAAGGAGTGAGAGAGGAACAATTAAAGGAATGGAGTAGGGGGTGAAGAGAGACGGGGACACGGAAGATGACCGGTGATGAGGCACAAGCAACGAGTCGAGTGTGTGTGAGTGTATGGTGTTGGGAGGCACAGGAGACCCTCGCCGCTATGGGATAGTGAAGGCAGCCAGCGTGGCGTGGAGGGGAGGAGCCATGTGCTTCCTAGCTAGGTACTGGAGAGTGGTGTATTGGCACAGGTCAAGCTAATGGTAATCGGTGTATAATTGGCTGCTTGACCATGCATGTCTCGTCGTATTCTCCTAACTCGTTACCTTCTTTTTTTTCTCTCTCTCTCTTTCTTACGAAATGTTAATTCTGAACTCGTTCCTCACCTCACCTCGCCTCACCTCCCTTGGGCAAACGTCACCTTCAGTCCACTGGTTTATCACCGCTGACACCTGTCAACAGTCATTCTCTGTCCTTTCCTCATATGTTCCTCCTCACATCCATTCCTCTGCATCCCATCCTCGTCGTAAAGTCAGACATGACCTTCTCACACATTCTGTCGAAGTGACATTTTGTCTCAGACGCAATGAAGTCATTCCTTTCGTACTCTGCTTTAGAAATCGGGTCAGTAGAGACTAAATCTTCGGTCGAAGTTTGAGAAAAAAATGCGTCAACATTTTGTGTGTGTGTGTGTGTGTGTGTGTGTGTGTGTTCGTACCGATTAAAAGTATCGGACGCGAGAGTCTTGGGTGTTTGCGAGAGTCGTGGCGGCCACCTTCTCATTACCGCGGCGCTGCTGCATAAGTCGGGCGCTTAGCATGCCCAGCCACCCTCCAGGACTGTGACTTGGCGACTGCCTTCGCTAATCCGGTCGAACGCGCTGTATCGGCGACAGGACATTGATGCCGTCAGACGAACCAGGAGGTCTTGCATGACCGTGTGGTAATTGACTGTGGAAATATCTACCGTTGATCTGGCCTCAGAAATAGACGGTTTTTTAGTGGATCAGAAAATCTCATTTGGACTTGTTTACCGAAGCAACGAATGGGAGGAAATGATTGCACGTTCGCTGCTGCTGGTGCTAGCTGGGGGTTGAGAGCGCTGGGGTTGAGAGCGCTGGGGTTGAGAGCGCTGGGGTTGAGAGCGCTGGGGGTTGAGAGCGCTGGGGGTGGAGAGCGCTGGGGGTGGAGAGCGCTGGGGGTGGAGAGCGCTGGGGTTGAGAGCGCTGGGGGTTGAGAGCGCTGGGGTTGAGAGCGCTGGGGTTGAGAGCGCTGGGGGTGGAGAGCGCTGGGAGGTGGAGAGCGCTGGGGGTGGAGAGCGCTGGGGGTTGAGAGCGCTGGGGTTGAGAGCGCTGGGGGTGGAGAGCGCTGGGGTTGAGAGCGCTGGGGTTGAGAGCGCTGGAGTTGAGAGCGCTGGGGGTGGAGAGCGCTGGGGTTGAGAGCGCTGGGATTGAGAGCGCTGGGGTGGAGAGCGCTGGGGTTGAGAGCGCTGGGGGTTGAGAGCGCTGGGGGTGGAGAGCGCTGGGGTTTGAGAGCGCTGGGGGTGGAGAGCGCTGGGGTTGAGAGCGCTGGGGGTGGAGAGCGCTGGGGGTTGAGAGCGCTGGGGGTTGAGAGCGCTGGGGTTGGAGAGCGCTGGGGGTGGAGAGCGCTGGGGTGACGGACTCCATTAATATTTATAGGCTTGTAAACACGAAGAGGAATGGTGTTGTTGTTGTGCAAGGCTGTTGGCGCGGCCATGTCGAATTATCCACACGGAGAGAAACGATACCCAGAGGAATCCAAATCGTACCCAAATCAACGATACCCAGAGGAATCCATATGGTACCCAAATCAACGATACCCAGAGAAATCCAAATCGTACCAAATCAACGATACCCAGAGGAATCCAAATGTACCAAATCAACGATACCCAGAGGAATCCAAACTGTACCCAAATCAGCAATAGCCAAAGGTATCCGAGTGGTACTCAGTTTAACGATACCCAGAGCAAGCCTACTGGTACACAAATCAACGATACCGAGAGGAGGAATCCAACGATACCCAGAGGAATCCAAATTGGACCCCAAATTAACGATACTCTACCTAAATCTGCTTGACAGGTCCATAATCCAATCAGTCGAGAAGTCTAATAACGAAGAAAATATATTAGATTTAGTTTTAACTACAAATGAGGATCTCGTTAATAATGTTGAAGGTGGTGAAAACTTTGGGACAAGTGATCATCGACAAATTGCATTTCTAGGTCGCTTTCAACACTGCCTGTGATGTTGGTCAACGTAGTCGCGAATTAATACCCGATTTTAAAGCTATGGATTTTAATGAACCTTCGCATTGCTCTTGACAGGCGAACCTGTGATGATGTGGTGGAAGAAAACAACATGAACGTAGTTTGGAAAAGTTTCAGGAAAACTTTCAAAGTAGTAGAGGGAACACATGTGCTCATGCAGAGTAAGCGGTCTGTTTTCCCAAACGAAGCCCATGCGGTGGATCCGTGTTATAAAGAAGTGCTTGCTCTGTGAGAAAGTAGCTCATAAGCAACTCAAAGAGACAAATAACCAAATGTGATACAGTAAGTTATGTAAATTTGTGCAGAGAAACATAAAGGCTTACACAACAAAGTGAAGCGTATATCGCCGATGATAAGCAAAACAGAAACCGTAAGGACTTTTATAGTCAAGGTAGAAGAAGGAGAGTCATTACATAGTCGATTGGTCCACTAATTACGGAGAACGATGGCTTGGTTCAAGACAACGGAGCCACAGCAAAAAAATCTCAAGTTACTTATTTGCACCTGTTTGTAAGATCGAAGACACAACTCATGCCCTGGATCCAGACTCATATGATAAGAGGAGAGAATGTCTTTCAACAGATTGAGATATAAAAGCTGAAGACAGACGATCAGCAATAAAAGGAATAAATGGCAGGCCCTGATAAGGTTTTCTCCGAGGATAATGAGAGGCAAAAAAAAAAAAAAAAATGAGATAGCTGAGCCCTTGACTGCCGTTTTCATTATGCCACTTGCTACAGGAGAAGTTCAGGATGAGTGGAAGTTTGCCAGTGTAACACCGGTATTCAGAAAAGGTAATAAGTCATTGCCCGGAAGTTATCGTCCAATTAGCTAATCGTCTATAGTTGAAAACCTCCTTTCAAGACAGAATTGTAAACCGTTTAGAGGATCGCCATTTAATATACGATTCTCAGTTTGGTTTACGACGAAATCGCTCATGTCTGACAAATCTTCTTGATCTCTTTCATGACTTGTATCTTGAATAATCACCATGTATGATGAAAGCGGTGCATTTGATGCCATCTGTTTAGCTTCTCAATAAGCACTCGATAAGGTTCCGCATCCAAGGTTGTTCTTCAATGGATAGAAAATTGGTTAACTGGCCGTAAACAGAGATATGATTGATGGTTAAGCCTCAGAACTGTAAGACGTAACAAGTGGTGTGCCACAAGGATCACCCTTGAGACCGGTACTATTTCTCATATATATTAATGATATTGACAATGGACTGCATTGCAAGACACCCAAAATTCGCTGATGATACAAAGCTGGGAAATAAATCAACAGATGAACATAAACGTCTCCAGCTTCAAACTGGCATAAACAAACTGATGGACTGGGTTCACAGGTGGCAAATGAATTTCAGTATCGATAAATGCAAAGCTTTATATAGCAGAAGTAATTAAAACGAAGAGGCAAGCTAAAGTATGCTATTTGCTGAACTGCAGAAGGAAATGAGGAAAAAGGACTTGGGCGTCATAATCACTGGTGACCGAAAACCAAGTAAGCAGTGCACAGCAGCAGTGAAAAGAACTCACATAACACTAGGATTCATAGGCAAGGCCTTCGTATTCAAGTCCAGGGAAAACATCCTTACTCTTTCCAGTTCATTGGGTCGTCCCCATTGGGAATACTGTGTTCGGTTCTGGTCAAAAAAAAGACATGGACAGAATAGAGGGATTTTGCAGCGTTGAGCTATCAAGATGATTCCTGGAATGAGAAAGAAATCCTACGCAAAGGCTTTCCTAACCTGGATCTGACAAGCTGCTTAAGACTTGATTGGTCTGATTTCACTCATAGTTATGTATGCAAACTTGTGAGGCGAAGTAATTTTACTTCATTTGGATTGTTAACATATGGGACGATTTGCCACTTAAATGTGGTTGAAAGCAATACTATAAATACGTTTAAGAATAGATGTGATAAATACTTCTCTGCACTTTACGTTTTACTTAAGTATAAGTGTGTTGTTACTTGTAGTGTTTTGTAAGTCGTTACTGGTCTCTGTATTACGGAAAGGCGATCTTGCTAGCCGTCTGTAGACGCGTCGAGGATGTTGCCAGACGCGTGATGACAGTACACCACATATACACACTGTTGCCAATAATTCATTCGTTTCTTTGGCAAGACGGAAGGAAATTCAGACACACCCACCACCACCACCCTGAAGCCTTCAAGGAGGAGGATGAACGCTACTTGCTTGGCTCCTTCGTGTGTTGCGTCTTTTAGAAGGAGAAATACGAGGAGAGAGAGAGAGAGAGAGAGAGAGAGAGAGAGAGAGAGAGAGAGAGAGAGAGAGAGAGAGAGAGAGAGAGAGAGAGGAGTGTAGCACTGCAGGAACACCAGCACTTGGAGGCCAGTAACCCATCAGCGGGTCTCCCTCCCTCCCTTCCTTGGGCCACATCCATCCTTCCCAGCCAGGGGAGGCGGCGAGGCCAGGTGATGGATCTCCGTAGCATCGCCTCCAGCCGGGGAAATTAGCTCTCCGCTCACCCGAACCATCTCTCTACACCTTGGCCTTCAGGGTGTTCCAAGGGTTCAAGCAAGGTCTGGGTGAAGACGGCGGTGGGAGAGTCAATGAAGGAGTGTTTTTTGAGTCGTGTTCTGGCTAATGACAAGGAAAGGAGTACTCTTAGGTAGGAATATTTTAGCATCAACTGATTCACCTCATTGGTCGTGGAAGCAACAGCCATTGGTCTTTGTAGATTTAGATTTCTTTCTCCAGTCTTATGATTCTGTCAAGTTGGTTCATCACGTTGATTGCCTTCCATTTACCGCACGTAATCTCCAAGTTCATTCACGTCTCTCTGTGTTCTGTCCTTGCTATCATCTACCGCTGTCTTCTGTCCTTACCGTCATCTACCGCTGTCTCCTGTCCTTACCATCATCTACCGTACTTTCTCCAACATTATTGACTGCCTTTTCTCAGCCATATTCTTTCCTTTCCTGTCGTTCCTTATATTCTATATTCAGGATCGTTTTAAGCTTATCTTCTGTCATTTGAAGGGACGTCAAATTCACCTGTTTGCCCTTCGTCATTTTGTTTCATCCCCTTCTTAACTGAGTTTACTGTTCAACTCCTCTTCTGTCTCCGCGACCTGTCCTTTATATTCTACATGGATTACAATGTCGCACCTTTCCTCAGTTGGGGCCCCTACGAGTGAAAAGCTCCTTTCCCATATCATGAAATAGGCGATTAAACACACACCCTTACACGCACAAGCACAAATGATTGGGTCGCGTAGAGAAACACACACGTGGACACATGCTCACGAAAGCAGATGTGAGCAGAGAAGAACACATGTGCGGACCCAGACGCACATGAGAAAATGTGCACGTGGTATCATACAAGTGCACACACATACACGAACACAAACTCTACAAACATCACACCAACATCGACAACAATGTTTTGACGCTTGAAAAAAGCGTGAGTACCTGTTCGTCCGTATGTCCTTCTTGAGATAACCACAACGGTGCAAGTTATGGAAGAGCAGTTTGAAGTAAACCACTAAACTGAAGATGGACAAAAGTAATATGAATTTGAAGATATTATTCATCAAAGAGAACCAATGATATAAATTCCAGTGATGTTTTCCACCCGCCGAATATCAAATCAACACAGTTGTGCTTTCGAACAACATACCTCTCCAATGCGCGTTTCCAGACTCATTCCAGCACGAGTGTGTGTGTGTGTGTCCGGCAAACCATTGTAATAGTCCAGTTATGATCATAAATCATTAAACTATGGTATCCCATGTTGAATCACTCCTCCATTATGTTGTGGTGACCCAAGAATTATCATCACATCATCATGTTGTCGTGACCCAAGAACCATTATCAGAGTTCCATCATGTTGTGGTGACCAAGAATAATCATCACAGTTCCATTAGGTTATGGTGACCACAAATAATGATCATAACAGCTCCATCGTGTTGCGATGACCCAAGGATGCTTCTCACAACTGCGTTGTGTTGTGGTGGTGACCCAAGAATTATCATTACAGATCCCTTGTGTTGTGTTGACCCCAAGCAGAGGTTATCACTGTGATCACCACAGCCCCGTGATACGGTTAATTGGTGGTCCACTTACCATCAGAGGTCAACCACCCTCAGAGAGGACTCGGGTGCGATGGAAGGTTGAGCCAGGTCTTGGATTCCTTAGAGTTAAAGTTTGAGATGTTGAAAGCTGGTGTGTGTGTGTGTGTGTGTGTGTGTGTGTGTGTGTGTGTGTGTGTGTGTTATGCTTCCTTGACGTGCGACATGCACGTGTCCGCCAGACGTTGCACGAGTGAAATTCCACCAGACGCAATCTGTTTACTGTGGCAAATGAGATTGAAAGAACTCCATCAGTGATTCAGGAGTGGCATTCCTTTATTCTCTCAGGCACAATCCATACTTGTGTTGCTGGGTCATACCGTAATGGACAACGCATGCCTGTGTTGTAGGTTCATATTGTCATGCACAGTTCATTCCTGTTTGTGTTGCTGTCTCACACTGTCATGGACAACCCATGCCCGTGTTGCTGGCATGAAATTCAGACCATTTACCATCGACCCAGTGCTGTTAAGAGCCTGGGTCTACAATAAGAAATGCCACATGTGTCCTTGCAATGTGCTGTCTGACGTCTACCGAAACTTGGAGGGATTGTGTGTATCTCACAATGGAGTTCGTCTCGGCGCCTCGTGTGACCCCAGGGGGGACACTTCCGTCCCATGGACACCATTGTCATGCCATCTGGCTTCATACACCCAAGGGAGAGGGCTGTGGACAGAACTGATCCCTTTTTAATTACCTCTAGACCACGGTGAGTCTGTGTCTTTACTGACACATCTGGCAGAGATTATATTCGAGTGGAGGAGGCTCAGATGAGAATCTCAGATGAGAAACGTGTAGTAGATTTACGGAACAAGTTGCCAAGTACAGTAATGGAAGGTAGGTCTTTATGTAGCTTCAAACGAAGGTTAGATGTGTTTATGGGTTCAGGCGGTTGGTTGTAAGATGGACAGACTCAAGACCTGCTGAGCATGGGCCACTAGGCCTCTTGCTGTGTCCTCAGTTCTTATGTACTTCACGCTCGCTTCCTTGAACATATCCGATGTCTTGGGGGACTTTACAGTTCAGGATGGTCCAACTGACGAGCCTTGAAGACCGACAGATGGCCCAAGCCTTTGAGTGAGGAGGATTGTCCATGAGGAGTGCCCCAATATGGGAATAATCGAACAAATAGTTAACATATTGAATTCAGCTGTACATCCTCCCTGGGGTATATGATGGCGTGACCTTTGACCTGACCCCCCTCAAGGTCAGGTCGAAGGCAAGATCCTCATAATTATGGGGTCGCACCGTTGAACTAAAGAGGTCAAAGAGATATCACTCCAGGGGATGTATGGCAATGAGATAGTACGGGCCGATAACAGAGTCTGACATCATAATTTGGGAGGTTATTAGGGCCACAAATCTGATACAGAGAAGAGAGTTATCACTCGGTAAAACCAGTTTATACTCGAGCTAGTAGTCTGCCGTCTAACCAGTCTACCTACAGTCCAAGTAGGTACCTTACTCTTGAGCCCTTACGTAGTCGAACCAGTCTACTGTCGAAGCAATCTATAATCGAAACAGTCTATTGTCGAACCAATCTATAGAAGAACCAGTCTATCGTCGGATCAGACTGTGGTCGGAATAGACTACCGTCGGGCCAGTCTATTGTCGAACCAGTCTGCTGTCGCACCAGTCTGCTGTCGCACCAGTCTGCTGTCGCACCAGTCTGCTGTCGAACCAGTCTGCTGTCGAACCAGTCTATACTCAATCCGACCAACAGATGAACCAGCACACAGGTGCAGCAGTCCACAAGTGAACCAGTCCTCACTTAAACCAGTCTCTACAGTCGAACCGAATATACGATTCAATCAGCCTACAAGAAAGCCAGTTAATACACGAATGAGCCTATATAGAACCAAAAAAGGCCACTAAGCTACTCCAGCGCTGAACCAACTCACAGTCACATCAATATACAGTAGAACCGAACTGTCTACGGGCAGTACAGTCTTAACAGTCAATTACCTGAACCAGTTCTCGGTCCAAGGCACCAATTCTTAACATCTCTCAAGTTAATGTTCCTCTGTATCAGTCGATCTTTAGATTTTTAATGTACCGAACGAAGAAGAAAAAAGAATCGGCCGTAAATTAGACCATATTTCTATCTTCGATCTACCGTCCATTACGGCCCTCAGGATGCTGGTCAAAACCCCCTTAGTGTACGTGCTCGCTGGCGGAGGAGGAGGACGAGGATTCTGTTGTTCACCGTGGATGAAGAATGGTTCTATCAGTCATTCTCATATACTCCTGTTTCTATCACGAAAGTATATGTATATACATATATGTATATATACTGAATGAAGAACTATTTAATGTCATTCATCCAACATTTGTGTTAGAATGAGCTTGGAATGATTTCTTTTTCAGTGGTTTAACGAATTAAAGAAGAAGTCTGGAACTTATGAATGGACTATGGAATTACTCCTGCTTTCATTCGTACATAACAAACGTGTCTGTTTTTCTTCTTGGCTTCTTGCCGGGAATCGCCAGATGTTTCGATTCTCAAAATAACAACACAAATCTTCAAGGTCGAGACTCATAACCACAAATCTCTATGCTCTCAACTCTATCAAAAGATATGATATAGATGAATTGTATATGGCGAGAATATATATATATATATATATATATATATATATATATATATATATATATATATATATATATATATATATATATATGTATATATATATATATATATATATATATATATATATATATATATATATATATATATATATATATATATTCCTATGAGTCCACGGGGAAAATGAAACACGAAAAGTTCCCAAGTGCACTTTCGTGTAATGATCACATCATCAGGGGAGACACAAGAGAGGAATATAACAGTCAGTTGATATACATCGAAGAGACGAAGCTAGGACGCCATTTGGTAAACATGTGATTGTCCAAAAAATATATATATATATCATCGTCAGGTCGGTAAGAGGCTGAGCACTTCACTCTACTTTGTCTACCCTCCTCCCCACCAAGGAGCGACGCGGAGTACGGCATCCCGGCTGGGTCTCATTACCTATTCTGGTCATGTCTCCCGACTGCTGGTATAATGGCTTGGGGAAGGTACTTAGAGACGGACGGAGCGGGGGCGGGGTCGAGGATGCTGAAGGAGGCAGAGTCTTGTCTGCGAGGCTGGGGTCTAGGATGGAAGGGCTGGGTCTATGATGAAAGGATGGAGGGGAGTCCGTCTGGGTGGGTCTAGGATTCATGGGCAAGATTCAGGATACAGAAGAGCTGAGGGTCTGAGATGCAAAGTTTATAATGGAACCAACAAGATGCAAGGATGGGGTCTAGGTTGCAAGGATGGGGTCTGGGATGCAAGGATGGGGTCTGGGATTCAAGGATGGGGTCTAGGATGCAAGGATGGGGTCTGGGATGCAAGGATGGGGTCTGGGATGCAAGGATGGGGTCTGGGATGCAAGGATGGGGGGTCTAGGATGTAGGATAAGAGTCAAGAGTGCACGGGCTTTGGAAAAGGGTTTAGGATGGAAGGGCGTGTCCCAGGATGCTAGGGACAGGACTGAGGATGAGGGAATAGGTCCTAGGGTGAGGTAAACAAGTCCAACAGAAGCCTGCTGCTTAGGGGCAGGTCCTGAGGAGCGAGATGAGGTCCAGAGTGCAAAATGTAACGTGGGATGACCAAGTAAAGTGGCACACTGTGCGGGGCAAGTGGTATTGGCGAGGGAACAGAGAGGAACGTTTAGGTGGAAGGCAAGATGTAAGGACGAATCTCTGGGTTACTGAGACATAGTCGAGGAGGATGTAGGATGGCGCCTCGAGTTTCGAAGCTGGGTTCTGACTTTGGAGGATAACGATGTCTCCAGTCTGCAAGCGTAGCTCTGACGTAGAAGACTCAGAATGGAAAGAGCAAGAGCAACGCATTCTTGTAAAGGGGAAGGCGAAGGTCTGACTTGAGGTGTGAGGCCAACGGGGGTAGAATAATGGGTCAGGCGTGAGTGAATGAGTTGGTAGACCAGACCTGAGCCGCGGCGAAGAGGAGGAGGAGGAGGATGAGGGGATCTGAAATGGACAACTCGAAGGATAGGGAGTAGGACGACCACTAGAACTCAGGGTTAGGCATAGAGGAAAGACATGGCACGTGTTCAGGGTTACGACACGGGGCAATTCGAGTGTAAAGCTCTCTACATCTAACACACACACACACACACACCAGTCAACGGAGGAAAGTACAACAATAACAGACACTTACCAGAAGGAAACACATCATACCAAACCTTCCTCACAAGTGTCACATTCGTTGGTTGTCCAAGTCTGAAAGTTGTGGGGGTCTTGGTGGCCGATGATCAGCCATACAGGACTGTGTGCTCCAGCTATTCCTGAAGCGGTCATTAAGACCACTGGTCTACAACGGGCCTTAATAATGTTGTGGTAAGGAGAGGGTAAGGACGCTAATCTCCATCCCCCCTTCAGTACAAATGAACTCAGCCAAATTACCGATAATTTGACATCGCCACCGCTTGACCACCAGCCCACAAAAAAGGAAGGGATTTTTTTTAATTTTTTTTTGGGGTCAGACAAATTCTAATTATCTCTGAAATAAACTCTGGCCCGAGTCGTAATTATACCTGTGGCCACAGCACACTACCGGCAGCAGATGAGGTCTTTCTTGCTCTTTAGCTCTTTCTCCCTCTCTTTATCACACACACACACACACACACACACACACACACACACACACACACACACACACACACACACACACACATATATATATATATATATATATATATATATATATATATATATATATATATATATATATATATATATGCGTGTGTGTGTGTGTGTGTGTGTGTGTCTGAGTGTGTGTCTGAGTATATCAATTTATATGCATATAAACATGCACATATGTATATATATATATATATATATATATATATATATATATATATATATATATATATATATATATATATACATATATATATATATATATATATATATATATATATATATATATATATATATATATATATATATATATATATATATATATGAGAGAAGGAGAGAAAGAAATAAAGAATTCTCATTCACTGTATAATCCACATCACTCTACCTTGTGCTCGGGGATCTAAGAACACCAGTACTCTAGTAGGGCGAGGAGAAAGACCAGGGACGCCTGAGGCTATACCTTCGTCAATCATGAAAGAAGAAAAAAGAAAATGACGTCCCTCTTCATCATGCACAAGACCCTGTGACCCTACGAGAGGAAAATTGATTTGATATCTGGTCTTCTAGTTCTAACAGTCCATATCTAGACTGAGGATCTGTACTATATGACACCACTACGAACCCCATCATCATATCTCAGACCTCCCTCCCTCAGGGCACTTCGACGTCCTTCAGTCCCTCCCGCCACACTGGACGTGGTAGGAGGGTGTTCCTGCGTAACTTGAGGGATGCTGCAGGGCTGGTGGCAAGCTTCGTCCATCAGTCGACAGGTCACCTACACTACAGAAGCCGACCCGTCCCGTTATTACACTTCAGATCGCCTGAAGCAATGGTGGAAGACCATCTGAAGCCGTGGTGGAAGGCCACCTGAAGTAATGGTGGAAGACCACCTGAAGCCATGGTGGAAGACCATCTGAAGCCGTGGTGGAAGACTACCTGAAGCTTTGGTGGAAGAACAACTGAAGCCGTAGTGGAAGACCATCTGAGGCAATGGTGGAAGACCAACTGAAGCCGTGGTGGAAGATCAACTGAAGCCGTGGTGGAAGACCATCTGAATCCGTGATGGAAGATCACCTGAAGCCATGGTGGAACACCAACTGAAGCCGTGGTGGAAGACCACCTGGAGCCGTGGTGGAAGACCATCTGAAGCCGTGGTGGAAGAACACCTGAAGCCGTGGTGGAAGAACAACTGAAGCCGTGGTGGAAGACCATCTGAATCCGTGATGGAAGATCACCTGAAGCCGTGGTGGAAGACCATCTGAAGCCGTGGTGGAAGACCACCTGAAGCCGTGGTGGAAGACCAACTGAAGCCGTGGTGGAAGACCATCTGAATCTGTGGTGGAAGACCAACTGAAGCCGTGGTGGAAGACCACCTGAAGCCGTGGTGGAAGACCACCTGAAGCCGTGGTGGAAGACCATCTGAAGCAATGGTGGAAGACCACCTGAAGCCGTGGTGGAAGACCAACTGAAGCCGTGGTGGAAGACCAACTGAAGCCGTGGTGGAAGGTCACGGGCGTTGCTCGCTATTCAATGCCATTATCCACCTCATGGAACACCTGACGAAGCTTATATTTTTTGAGTTATGCGTCGATTATGAGCTAAAGCGTCCAGTCTCATAATACATACATACATACATATGTGGTTTTTGTATATACTAGAACACGCACACCACTGTGACCTCTTACAGTACACACACACACACACACACACACACACACACACATATATATATATATATATATATATATATATATATATATATATATATATATATATATATATATATATATATATATATATATTATCCCTGGGGATAGGGGATTAAGAATACTTCCCACGTATTCCCTGCGTGTCGTAGAAGGCGACTAAAAGGGGAGGGAGCGGGGGGCTGGAAATCCTCCCCTCTCGTTTTTTTTTTTTTTTTGATTTTCCAAAAGAAGGAACAGAGAAGGGGGCCAGGTGAGGATATTCCAAAAAAAGGCCCAGTCCTCTGTTCTTAACGCTACCTCGCTAACGCGGGAAATGGCGAATAGTTTAAAAAAAAGAAATATATATATATATATATATATATATATATATATATATATATATATATATATATATATATATATATGACTGCGGAGGTGAGGATGGCTGTCTCTGATGGTTCGTTCTTCTGTTGTCTTTACGTGGGACAGAAACTGCGAAGGAGAATGAAGCAGAGTGAGCCAAATGGTAGTTATGTATGAAGGGTATACTGACATTGATCATGAATGGGGTATGATATATATATATATATATATGCTGGCGTACATGAAGGGGTGTGACCACAGATCTGGTGTAGAGGCAGAGGAGTGCGCGGGTGTCGGCGGCCGTGAGGGCGGAGGGTCCGCGCAGCAGGGAAGGTCTGCGCTAATTGCCAGTGGAAGCCGTGCCCTGCCCGGCCCCGCCGGCTCCTGCCGGCCTTGCTATGTACCCCACCTATTGTCCGCTCCCCCACAAATTACTTAAGGATGTTTGGGAGTTGGGCTGTGAGGGGAGGGTGTTTCTGTCCCCCCCCTCCTCAATCCCCATCCCCCTTAATCCCCATCCCCCTCATCCCCTTCTATTACCCCCCATCTCCCTCAATCCCCATCCCCCTCAATCCCCATCCCCCTCATCCCCTTCTATTACCCCCCATCTCACCAGGGTGGGTAAGGACGAGGGAGTGTATATTTCGCCTTTCTTTTTTTTTTTTACGTTCCCTTCACCATGGGAATATATTCCCTTCACCATTATGGAGTGGGAATATATTCCCTTCACCATTATTGAGTGGGAATATATTCCCCTCACCATCACTGAGTGGGAATATATTCCCTTCACCATTATTGAGTGGGAATATATTCCCCTCACCATTATTGAGTGGGAATATATTCCCTTCACCATTATTGAGTGGGAATATATTCCCTTCACCATTATGGAGTGGGAATATATTCCCTTCACCATTATTGAGTGGGAATATATTCCCCTCACCATTATTGAGTGGGAATATATTCCCTTCACCATTATTGAGTGGGAATATATTCCCCTCACCATTATTGAGTGGGAATATATTCCCTTCACCATTATTGAGTGGGAATATATTCCCTTCACCATTATTGAGTGGGAATATATTCCCTTCACCATTATTGAGTGGGAATATATTCCCTTCACCATTATTGAGTGGGAATATATTCCCTTCACCATTATGGAGTGGGAATATATTCCCTTCACCATTATTGAGTGGGAATATATTCCCTTCACCATTATTGAGTGGGAATATATTCCCTTCACCATTATTGAGTGGGAATATATTCCCTTCACCATTATTGAGTGGGAATATATTCCCTTCACCATTATTGAGTGGGAATATATTCCCCTCACCATTATTGAGTGGGAATATATTCCCTTCACCATTATTGAGTGGGAATATATTCCCTTCACCATTATTGAGTGGGAATATATTCCCTTCACCATTATTGAGTGGGAATATATTCCCTTCACCATTATTGAGTGGGAATATGTTCCCCTCCCCATCACTGAGTGGGAATATGTATATCAATGGGCTTGAACTTGATGTCTTGGCCAGGATCTTGCCTCAGTCATGTCTTCTCTCAAACTGTTATTTTTCCTCCATCCAGATGGTCTTCGCTCACACACCTACAATATATATATATATATATATATATATATATATATATATATATATATATATATATATATATATATATATATATATCCTAGCCTGAGCCAGGTATCCAATTTACCGACCAACCTCTAGTGGTGGATGAACAGCTGGGTTGACTGTGGACCAACAGCCGCATCCAAGATTCGAACCTATGCGCTCGACCTTTGGCGGGCCGTGAATGTGTCACGGTCAGGAGCCCTAACCGCTATTCCCTGTCACCGTTTCACTTATATTCCTTTGTAATCCACTTACGAGACATCATTCCACGTCATGTGGACTTCATAGCTTCTTTCAGTCTCGAAAATCGTCATTTTATAAGCGGAGAATCATGAATAAGGCGAAGCAAAGGAGGAGACCACAGGAGGTTATGGGGTGAGTCAGGAGAGGGGATCTCAAACCATGACTGCGGAGGTGAGGATGGCTGTCTCTGATGGTTCGTTCTTCTGTTGTCTTTACGTGGGACAGAAACTGCGAAGGAGAATGAAGCAGAGTGAGCCAAATGGTAGTTATGTATGAAGGGTATACTGACATTGATCATGAATGGGGTATGATACAGAAAGTGGGCATTAGCTAGTATGCAGAGAGAAAGATGGGTAGATAGATAAAGAGATAGACAGACAATTATACAGAGAGAAAGATGGGTAGATAGATAAAGAGATAGACAGACAATTATACAGAGAGAAAGATGGGTAGATAGATAAAGAGATAGACAGGCAAGTATACAGAGAGAAAGATGGGTAGATAAATAAAGAGATAGACAGACAATTATACAGAGAGAAAGATGGGTAGATAGATAAAGAGATAGACAGACAAGTATACAGAGAGAAAGATGGGTAGATAGATAAAGAGATAGACAGACAATTATACAGAGAGAAAGATGGGTGGATAGATAAAGAGATAGACAGACAATCATACAGAGAGAAAGATGGGTAGATAGGTAAAGAGATAGACAGACAATTACAGTAGCCAAACACTTGAAGTAAGAAGTCTCACAATCTTTGGCACATCCCAATACTAGAGGAGGGAAGATGTCCTCTTGTTTATGAGTGAACATGCGAAGACCAGTTGTTTTTGGGGATGAGGAATGTAGGGCACAAAGATCACTCTCATAAAGAACGTGGAATGGAACAGGAACATTGGACGCAGATCTCTCTCTCATAAAGAACGTGGAATGAAACAGGAACGTTGGGCGTAAAGAACTGAACGTCTGGAGACAGTGTATATATCCCTACTGATACCTTCTTAAAGGCAATTATTACTTGTGAACTATTGTGAAAGGCAGCACAAGTATCAATATTAAACCATTTGTAAATGGTAATATATGTAAAGTAGAAATATGCAAAAATATATGTATTTTCATTGTGCAGGAAACAAAATGTTGGACAAGGTGATGGTCCAAAGAACCAAGACGACATGAGGTATACTGCATGATGAATCAGATGGTCGGGTGGAGGTAGATATGGTTACGTGTGAGAGTTCATATTAACGATATGTTACATTATGTGATCCTGGAAGAAGGGATAAGACTGTCTATGGCTTTTATTGTGATAAGAGAAAGACGGTAATGTAAGATAAGTAGATATTGCACGGTTCTAGAGTCTCTTTGATAGTGAGAGGATCGGATCCTGTTAAGCCACAGCGTCCAATCTTAAAGTCAAGTCCTTGTCGAAGCCAGAAGAAACAGCGTCCAGTGAAACGCTGTTGCTGCTCAGCTAAAGGGACTGATCCTTGACGAAGATAGTAAACAAGTCCACCGTCCTCTCACTACCCTAAGCCCATTCCCTCCTCACATCACGCCCCTCCAACCCCTTCTATCGCATCCTCATCGTGTTCTAGCCCGATACCATCATAAGGGGACTCCCAGTAGCTGGCGAAATTACAAGATCCCCCGGAGTCTGTGGACCTTCGCTCAAACTCCAGGATTCTCGCTGCCTCCTACGGTGCTCCTGGGGACCTCCCGGGTCCTTCTGTCACCTGCTGAGGCCTCCTGCTGGAGTCCATCCCTTACGTGAACCTCAGCCCGGACAAGTAAAGATATTGTGCGCAGAGGGAGTGAAGACAGAGGTCGGCATATTTGAGAGGCTATTCTTGCTGATGTGTTCAACGTTGTTAGCTGGCCAGAGGAGCGGACTTGTTTGCGCTGTCGCTAAGGTCACTATAATTCGCATGAAGAAGCTATATTTTCTTTACATAGAGCACACATATTACCTGCCATATTTACATAAAACATCGACTTTCTTGTTTTACTCTCCGTCGAAAATCATTCCGCCTAACGGAAGTCGAATGGCTGAAGATGATGTGTCTAACAAGACGATCCCTATATGTTGTCACCAGCAGACATCTTGCTTGTATAGCAGAGATCATTATCTTGATCCTGATGTAATACATTTCTTCACGATCAACCATAAGGAACAGCGAATTAAGAATTAAGGAAAAGAGATACAGGAGATATGGGTGAGACAGGCTCACCCTTTAAGGTAGTGGCGTAAACAAGTGTGTTGTGGGACCCCTCTAGAGAGAGAGAGGGGCCCGGCAGCAGGGACCATCAGCTGGGTTGTAATGGTGTTTTTGTGTGGGCGACAGCGGCTGACGAGGCACCCTGGGGAACGCCACTGGCCACCTCACGACACCCGGCACAATGACATGCTGACCCTTCCTCAACTGGTGGTTATTCCGTACGCCTGCCTCATAGCCACGAGCGGCTCCTCTTTAGCACCACCGTCACTGTCGACTTAGCCGACTATTTACCAGATGGAATGTTACCTCGTCTTCTTGTCCCCCTTCCGTGCTTCGTTGTTTGTCCCTGGTGTTACTATTGTTTTCGTGTCTTCGCTGAGTATTTGATTTGCCTTGAGTCTTACCACCAGATTGGCGAGGTTGATGTACACTCTGACCCGTCCTGTGAGCAGTGGGGCAAAAGAGGATACCAGAGTGCGTAAAAAAAAAAAGGGTCCTTCAATTTGAGCCTCAGTGAGTGAAACTACAAATCAGATGGCGGGAAAAGGTCTGCACAAGGAGGAGTGATTAATAATGAATGAAATAGTTCACAAGTTACATAGTAAGTGAACTGTTTACGAAGGTTTAGCAACAATGATTAGATTACATGACGAGAGTGTGTAGTCGATTAATTATTTACGATATAGGCAGAGTTAAGATCCTATTCAAGTATTTGAGATAGAACATTGTCAGAGATGAAATGCTTACACGTATATCTTGTTACGTTTGCTGGGAATCATCTCTGAATTCGCTAATTCTGCGACAGACAAGTACGAACGGTGATGTAGGATGTGAGGACGACTTGATTGGGAGAGGCTACATTTGGTGTGGAGGGACACACACTGTCCAAGGAGTGTCTCTGTGAGACCAACCTGAATCGAGCAACATTTTTTTTCCCTCTACCTTTAGTGTCCATTCTCTCTCTCTCTCTCTCTCTCTCTCTCTCTCTCTCTCTCTCTCTCTCTCTCTCTCTCTCTCTCTCTCTCTCGAGGGGCGTCTGGGTATCATTACCTTACCCCTGGGTCTCTCTCCCATCAGACCAGATGATGAGTATTCATCCTCGCTGCCGCAGGAGATGGCGACACAGGTAAACAGATGTCATATACCAGGTATTTTCCTGTCATTGTGATGCACACGAACTTGTGTTTATGCTTGTATCACTTTGTTTTTGGTTCTGTATATATTCTGCGTGCATGTTAACGCAGACACACACACACACACACACACACACACACACACACACACACACACACAAACGCACGCATGCACATACTCTGGCATAAGCTAAGGTGTGTGAGTTTCGGTACGTCAAATACGCGTCTGTATTCGTGAACAACACAAGCTGAACAAGAGCCTCCAGCAAAAATACTCACCATAACTCCACATTCAAGTGTCTGGTTACTTATTCATCTGTTTTCTTTGTTCTGCATATCTAACATTTATCATTATCATTATCATCATTGTTATATTTATTATCATAATTATTTCTATCATATCATTATCATCATAGTTACAGTATAGTTCTTCTATTATCATTATCCTTACTTTCATTGTAATTGTTATTATCATTGTTACTATCATCATTATTATTATTGTCATCATTATCATCATCATCATCATCATAGTTACAGTAATGTAACTATCATTATTATTACTTTCACTTTATAATTATTATAATTTTCACTTACTACTATTATCATTATCAATATTATCATTATCATTATCATCATTATTATCATTATCAATATTATCATTATCATTATTATCATTATCATTATCATCATTATTATCATTATCAATATTATCATTATCATTATTATCATTATCATTATCATCATTATTATCATTATCAATATTATCATTATCATTATTATCATTATCATTATCATCATTATTATCATTATCAATATTATCATTATCATTATTATCATTATCATCATCATCATTATTATCATTATCAATATTATCATTATCATTATCATTATCATCATTATGGAAATACGAGCCACAGACAGAGAGACATAACAGGGAGACGATTCATTACTGTGGATTCCACAGATGACAATGGTGTTGACTCCCTGCTAGGCGTCTGAAGCCTACATCGCGGATTTCTGCTCCCGGTCGTAAATCCTCCTCCTCCTCCTCCTCCGTCAGCAGCCGCCGACGGAGAGAGAGAGAGAGAGAGAGAGAGAGAGAGAGAGAGAGAGAGAGAGAGAGAGAGAGAGAGAGAGATTTACAGGTCATGAGCGAGACCCACTCCATCCTGAGAAACGACAGGCGTACCCGTACCATATATATATATATATATATATATATATATATATATATATATATATATATATATATATATATATATAATTATATATATTTTCCCTGGGGATAGGGGAGAAAGAATACTTCCCACGTATTCCCTGCGTGTCGTAGAAGGCGACTAAAAGGGGAGGGAGCGGGGGGCTGGAAATCCTCCCCTCTCGTTTTTTTTTTAATTTTCCAAAAGAAGGAACAGAGAATTGGGCCAGGTGAGGGTATTCCCTCAATGGCCCAGTCCTCTGTTCTTAACGCTACCTCGCTAATGCGGGAAATGGCGAATAGTTTGAAAGAAAGAAAGAAATATATATATATATATATATATATATATATATATATATATATATATATATATATATATATATATATATATACATATATATATATATATATATATATATATATATATATATATATATATATATATATATATATGAATATGAACAGTAGTCTTGCACTCCTGATGGAGTTGATGCCGACATGACCAACACAGTGTGAGGTGGTGGCAGGACGGTCTTAGCGGGTATTCCTGCGGTGCTCGTCCTCAGACGTGGCAGCAGGACTCCAGGCGGAGATGCACGTGAGTCCTACGGAAGGTTGAGAAGCTGAAAAATGGGGGAAAGAAAAAAGGAGGAGAAAAGACTGGGTTGTCACAGATGAGGAAACCATGTTTTCCCGGGGTGTTTATCTGTGTTGTCTCTAGGATATGTTAAAGGGTGATGAAGGTTAGACTGAGAATTTTTAACTGGGTTAGACCGAGAATCATCATATTGGAAATGGTGACAGAGCACGAGATAGAAACTAGTTCGTGGAGTGAGGGCAAACGAGGCAGCCATGTTCCTCAAAGGTGCCTCCATATACGACTGTGACCGGTTGAACTTTGCCCCCCTGAGACATGGTGAGGTATCCGGGAGAGGAGGTGGCCAGTGAGAGCCTGGGGAGCGTGAGAGACAGAGAGAGAGAGAGTGTTGGAGACGAACGTAAAAGGGACGTGTACACGTGTGTCGTGTAAGAGAGAGAGAGAGAGAGAGAGAGAGAGAGAGAGAGAGAGAGAGAGAGAGAGAGAGAGAGAATTTGGAGCGTGAGTCACTGGCACTCAAGGCCTCGACCCCAATAGTTTCTTTATTTGTAACCGCGACACACGGGTCTTGCGAGGGTCGCCTGGTGTTTCTAGCTGTGGCTGCCGAGGTTGTGGACGGTCTTGGTGTAGCTGAGAGGTCTGAGCGACTCCTCGACTCACCACTAGCACCAGACTACCATCAACACACTACCTCGACGCACCATTGGTACCTAACTACCACTACCACGCTGGTCTGACTTAAATCTCGTACTTGTCTACCGCTATCATACTACCCTAACTCACCTGTAGTGTCGTAACTATCTCTACCATACATACCTAACTCACCTCTAGCATCATAACTACCATTACCTCACTGCCGTGACGCACCACTGGTACCTACCTAACTACCACTACCACACTGCCCTAACTCACTCCTAGCACCTACTCACATCCGATGATAAAAAGCACCACCTATTCTACCTCACCACGAGTAATGTGAGTTACTATCACATCAACGAATGCTTTGTGATGCAGATGACCATCACTTATACGCTGAGTGTGAGTGATGTTAGTGATATACGACAACATAGGTTGCCATGAAGGTCGGCGACTGGATTAAAAGGTGAGCGAGAAGGAACCTTGAATGGGGGCATAGTCCCATATGGTGAATAACCATGAGCCTTGAATGGGACAATAGTCCTCATATGGTGAATAACCATGAATAAGGTGAAATGATGATCAGTCAAGTGACCCAGAGTGAGTAAATGATCCCACTCGACTGACCGACAGGAGTTGAAGACAATGAACGAGACGGACGTCCAGCAGCGAGGGTCGGTCGTGTCAGGTCAGGCCGGCGGGTGCGTACAAACATTGGTACCCAGCAGGGAGGTAACCCTGTCGTTACCTGAGGGGTACACGGACGACGTGAGGTCACCCCCCCCCCCCCCAAACCTCCGTCAGCGCCAGCTGGAGACGACTCGTCTCTTATCTCTCCTCCTCCTCCTCCTCCTCCTCTCCAGCGATGGCAAGGGAGTGGCTACCGTAACACGTCATTAACCTTATCTACCAGCGATGGACTGATATCGGGACGAAGTGATTGTCTTGTGTGTGTGTGTGTGTGTGTGTGTGTGTGAGGGAAGGAGGGAGGGAGGCCGTTGTCCCCACCCGCTGGGCTCGTGGCACGAGGGAGGAGGGAGCAGGTTAGTGTGTGTGAGTGTGTGTGTGTGTGGTTACAGCACTTGGGTAATGGTATGACTATAACGAGAATGCAATATATATATATATATATATATATATATATATATATATATATATATATATATATATATATATATATATATATATATATATATATTCTTTTTATGCATATTGCCCAGTTTTCTGTGTAGCTAGGAACGTATACGACAAGGCACGTTCGCTCACATAAGGTCTCTAGCTGTCTGTACAATGCACCAAATCCACAGCCCCCTATCCACAACGAAGCTCCACAGACCTTTCCACGGTTTACCCAGCACGCTTCACGTGCCCCTGAATCAGTCCATTGACAGTACGTCGCCCCCCTGTATACATTCGATCCCTTGCACGCCTTTCACACTCCTGCATGTTCAGGGCTCAGCGACTCAGAATGTCTATCACCCCATCCTTCCATCTCCAATATAAGGCCGTCTGTTCATCCATACGTCTCTCTCTCTCTCTCCTCTCTCTCTCTCTCTCTCTCTCTCTCTCTCTCTCTCTCTCTCTCTCTCTCTCTCTCTCTCTCTCGCCGGGTCCCCCACCTCTTCGACATTCTTTATCTCTGACAAGATTCTGTCATTAGGTAGGACTGGCGAGTAGCGCCCACCACATCAAGATTTAGAGTGAAGCGTAGATTGTCGAGTGTTCTGTGTAAAATGTAGTAAGTGTGTGCATGTGGACTGAAAGCCAGCAACAACGTGGAAGTGGACAGGAACAGAAAAGACAGCAACCTGGGCCAAGGAAGGGAACTTGTAAATCACTGTAGTGCAGGTTCACTACGCCACCGCCACTAACCCTGCCTATACCCTGGCGGTAGTACCTCCCTGGTTGGTCGTTGCCTGCCCCCTGCTACTTGTAGATGTGTGTGTGTGTGTGTGTTTTATGTTGTTCACAATCTCATAACTCGGTTTATTCCATCCACACTTCTCTTATACTATAAGGGTACTTATAGTTTGTATATATATATATATATATATATATATATATATATATATATATATATATATATATATATATGTACATTATTCTTTACCTTCTTCCCTTCGTTCATCTGTGCCAGAGCGCATCATCGGCTCGTATTATTTGAGGGTCATGAGATCGAGCCAGCTCACGGGGTCCATCAAGGTGACCTCCTCGCCCTTCTGTCATACCTAACCTCCAGAAGCAATCGTAGGCACTTTACCTCGTGAACTGAACAGTTGGCTCTCGCCAGACACTGCTGAGTCTATCTATCTGTTGATCGTACACTTGTGAAAGGAGCTCTGGGATTCGCTGGGTCTTGCCCTTAACTCTTGTAAATGCAAGGTCATCACCTCTCGTTGTCTGCTGGGTTGCTTGGAGGCGCAGCTATTGACCCTGAGGACACCATTGTGCTCGGTGAGTTCTTGGATTCCAGTATCATCGACGTCATCTGGGCTATAGAGGATGAGGGATTCACTCTTTTCCTGTGTGAGAGCATCGTCTTTACCCCAGAGACTGGTGGCAACTCATCCGCAACATCGCCAGGGAGCTCCACTTGTTAACCCAGAAGGTAGAATTCTGTATGGATGAAAAGACATTTTTTCCTGTCTACCGAGATGGCCTCAATCAAAATATATTCTATTCCTGTGTCATCTTGGTTACTATATATATATATATATATATATATATATATATATATATATATATATATATATATATATATATATATATATATATATATTCCTATGAGTCCACGGGAAAATGAAACACAAGTTCCCAAGTGCACTTTCGTGTAATAATCACATCATCAGGGGAGACACAAGAGAGAAATAAAAGTCAGTTCATATACCTATTATGGGTAGGGAGGCCCTGTCCGTGCAGGACCAAGCTAAAACTTTGCTGTGAGGGTCCACTCTTCTCTCAAGGTACTTCCAACTTGCTATTCAAAGCTCTTCCAGTACCATTCATCTGGACGGTCATGCCCTTTGCACTGGTATAGCTCTTCGCCTTGCCGCTCCCTATCTACTCGGAATACCAATGTACTTGTAGACGACTAATATGGCCAACGCGCTTACAGAGAACCCCCCCAGCTTCCAGGCCTAATGGTTGTGGTAAGCAGCCTGACGAAGTAACACTATAGGCCTAGAAGAGGGTCAGACAACTTTTGTGCGACTTGCGCATGATTCCTCTTAGTCTGATGTATGTATGATGCCCAGAGAATCAAAGTGGTGCTGCAGATTTCAAGGAGGGACCAAAAAAAAAAAAAAAGAATAAGTACAAAATATATAATCCCGGCGCCACAAAAGTATTTTGTTCCATGGGAGACTATTGCCCTTCAGTTACCATTGCTCTCGCCTCACTGAATCAACTGAGGACGTGGGTGCAGCCAGCTTTCTTATTCAGCGCCTTGGCATATCTCTCCAGGGAGGGAACGCAAGCTGCATTATTCATTTTTGTCACCTCTCATGGAAATTACGACTGAACTACATGTTTTATTATAAAAAAAGATCTTTTTGGTAATGCCTGTCTTTGATTTGTCGATTGTACTAAAAGATTGAAAAAATGCGGGAAGTCAGAAAGAGAAAAGTCATTGATAAAAGAAAGTCTTCATGAATGGTAGATATTCAGTCCCTTCCTTGAGGCAACAAACCCACAGGTGGTACCCTGGTATCCTTAACCCCCCCCCCCCCCCCCCACCCACACACACACCCACACACACACACACACACACATACACACTTTCATAATCACCATCATAACGAGCTAATAATTCAGTTTACGTACTTTTCTTGGTTACGAGTCTATGTTGGCCGTCTTTTATGTAGTTGTTCATGATCACAAGTTCTATTCTGTGTCGTTTTCTCACTCTCTCAAAGCTTTATATTTCATGCCAAGTTAAGCTACCTGACCTGAACTGTCTGGGTATGAGTCTGGATCGTCTCTTGTGTGTTTACAAGATGCGCCATCTTGCGCATGTCTTATAGTTTTACTTTCCTCCTGATCATAGCATCACTGGTTTCGCTATGGTTGGCCTTGTAGTCTTGAGGAATATGGTTGAGATTCCATTTGGTCCTTGAGATGAATGTTCTTTGAGATGATCAATGGCTCTTGTTATAATCGCCCTCCGATGTCTTCATATCAATGTATGCATTTCCAGTTATGATGGTGAAGCAGTTCATCACTTGATTTCCTCTTGAGTTTTGAGGTGGATACTGATTTGTATTCATTTAACATCTTGCATGTCTCCTGGGGTCATATACATACTTTCCAAGGGTCCAATGTCCGATTTCTTGCACTCTTGCTTTGTCTATGTGTTTCAGTATTAACTCTGGCTCTTTCTTATGTTCTGTACAACTCACTCTTCATTCATTTTCTGTTGTCCTCTATGGGATATCATTATCTTGACATCACCGTAGTTTATATTCTCATTAAAGACTTTTATGTCACTTTTTACAGGCTTTGGGAATAATGTCCTTGAATCTAAATTTGGGTGTTGAATGAATACGATTTCCATTTTGAGGCTTCAGTTCGTAGTGTATATCTCATACATGGATAGGAATCATACTCATTTACCATGAAATATAATTACCAATGTATATTGCACTACGTGAAAAGGGAACCAGAATGACGAAGTAAAGAGCTGAGCATTTCTGACCAGATCTCTGAGATCTGTAATATCATACGAATTAATTTCCCATTTGGGTTAACGCGATGGTGGTCCGTCCTTCACCCTTGAGACGGACCCACACGATCCTCCTGTGGACCAGCCCCTAGTGTCGGGTATCTGACGCACACACCAAGACAGACGAGAAGGACAAGAGCGAGAGACTCAACCTCTGACCTCGCTGTGGGAAGCGCCTGCCTGGGGGTGGGTCACCCCTCTCGCGGGTCAAATGTCAATGAAAAGTCTTGACCCGTTTCAGTTAAACCCTTGAAATCGTAGGACCAACCGGATGGCGAGGGTCGAGTATGAGGGACTCAGGCGGAGGAACCTTATTCGTGAGGGTGAGGGAGCTATTGGTTGGTTGTTTAGTACCTTTATGTACATCAGCGTATACTAGATATCGAGGGAACTGCCGGTACATTACACGTCGTGTTGGTACATAGGTCTATGGACGGTGTATACACGAAGCACAATGCACAGGCGAAGTGAATGAATGCCTCAGGGACGCTGATCATGGACATATCAGGGAAGGACACATTTAGGACATAGTTGAAGATCGGAATCATAAGATATCAGGGGTAACTTTTATACCACCAACCCCTTAAAACGATAACCTACGGGGCGTACATCTGAGATAGTGTGACACTCCAGAATTATGTTCGAGGGAGCGTCACACAGTTTACAGTGGAGTAGCATCAGCTGAGGGTTAGCGTCAGGTTGCCAGATTGGCCGATAGTCCATCCGGATACGGCGGTCACGTCGCACATCCTGGCATAATGTTTATGTCCTCCATATTTGCGTCAGGGAGTTACAGCGCCTGTCATAGTGGGCTGATGATAGCTCCACCCGACCTCTCAGGGGGTTTTCGGGCTAGATATTAGCCCACCCTTGTCTCTCAGAGTTAGGTTACCTGTCATAATACTTGATACTAGGTCTACCTGGCCTCTCGTCGATCACCTGCCTCTTTGAGCAGCACAGTTTTTGAGAACGGGACACGAGATATCCGAGACTACTGGCTCATTAAGAAGCCTGCTTGGCAATGGCATCAAGAGTTTCGTGTCTTGGTGAGGCCTAGACGCGAGGGAATCCCAGGGATATTCAATGGTGTGGTTGTTAGCGAGGGCCCCGCTGCTTAGGGGGGAAGGCGTTTGATTGATTGGGCAGCGTGGGTGTGAGTGATGGAAGGGAGAGCCACAGTGAGGAAGTCCTCCACATTTGGTGGAGGCCGTTGGGTTCTCGTCTCAGATTACTGTACGATTATCGGGATGGAGAAAGTATCCATTTGTCTTTGCGTCTCTCTGGGCGCTCAGTGCGAACCGTGTTGAATACTAAGACGACCTATGGTAACATGTCATTTGTTACTAATATCCGTATTGGGCATGAGCTTCAAGGAGGTACAGGCTATAACTTATACAGGAAAACGTATGAAAGACGACATTATAGATGATGAAAGAGCATCACAGTTGAAACATTGGTTCAGATTCCATCTCGAAGACCAAACATGACGTAGCTAACAGATGTCCTGTAGAGGCAGGCTGTAACCTGAGTATATCAACAAAGCTGATATGGTCTTCCTGTTCCTCCATATCCCCTCGAGGAACCGGTGGTCCATCACCTCACCAGGCCACAAAAGGCGCGGGTGTCACCACCAGACACCTCCAGCTGTCACAGACCCCCGACGTGCGCTGAGAACTTCAAACTGCTTCTGCCAAGTGGTGCATGGCCACGCGACGCCAGGGGTTATGACGTCAATCGTAGTGGATAACGTAAGCATGATTTGCTCTGCTTCTTCTCTGGGAACTTCCTTCTCAAGGGTATTAATCCAGTAGATGACGTCTTGTTTATAGTGAAGGGGGATTCATACCTAAGGTACCAGCCAACTAACCAACACTGAATGAAGATAAATATGTGAAATAGATCGAATTGATTGTACGCTATCATACTCTGGCTTGGTGTTTGTAGACGATAGCCACAATAGTAATGATGTTATTAGATATTACTTCGTATTAACTCAGCCGACGGTGGCATGGTAGGTGGGGGGAGAGTAGAGGGACACTGCCAGTGAGGAACATCTGTCTTCATCCTACGTGGTAGCCACTGCTTCCACTAGTGTACCTGGTCATGTAATGCCAGTGAGGAACATCTGTCTTCATCCTGTGTGGTAGCCACTGCTTCCACGAGTGTACCTGGTCATGTAATGCCAAGTGAGGAACATCTGTCTTCATCCTGTGTGGTAGCCACTGCTTCCACTAGTGTACCTGGTCATGTAATGCCAGTGAGGAACATCTGTCTTCATCCTGTGTGGTAGCCACTGCTTCCACTAGTTTACCTGGTCATGTAATGCCAGTGAGGAACATCTGTCTTCATCCTGTGTGGTAGCCACTGCTTCCACTAGTGTACCTGGTCATGTAATGCCAGTGAGGAACATCTGTCTTCATCCTACGTGGTAGCCACTGCTTCCACTAGTGTACCTGGTCATGTAATGCCAGTGAGGAACATCTGTCTTCATCCTGTGTGGTAGCCACTGCTTCCACTAGTGTACCTGGTCATGTAATGCCAGTGAGGAACATCTGTCTTCATCCTACGTGGTAGCCACTGCTTCCACTAGTGTACCTGGTCATGTAATGCCAGTGAGGAACATCTGTCTTCATCCTGTGTGGTAGCCACTGCTTCCACGAGTGTACCTGGTCATGTAATGCCAAGTGAGGAACATCTGTCTTCATCCTGTGTGGTAGCCACTGCTTCCACTAGTGTACCTGGTCATGTAATGCCAGTGAGGAACATCTGTCTTCATCCTGTGTGGTAGCCACTGCTTCCACTAGTGTACCTGGTCATGTAATGCCAGTGAGGAACATCTGTCTTCATCCTACGTGGTAGCCACTGCTTCCACTAGTGTACCTGGTCATGTAATGCCAGACGACTAGTGCTCTGCTTCACGAAAACTTTATATCTGTGACGCGGGACACACACACACACACACGTCTGTCTTTGTACATTTGCTGGTTATGTCAAATAAATCCAGAGAAGGGAATCACACCTCACGTAAGGTAACTACCTTCTTGGAATTTAAGATTTCTCTAAACAAAAAACAAAAAAATTCTTGGGATTTCTCTTTTTTTTTTCCCTTTTGTTTCGAATGTTTATGGGTATAGGTTTACGGCGGGGAGGGGGGGGGGGGGGGGGAGGATGTTGACTTTAAGATAGTTCGTTGTGGTAATTAGGAAGGGCGAAGGGTGGATCACCCCCATGTTCTGCAGCGATTTGTATCATTGGATATGACGACGAGAGAGAGAGAGAGAGAGAGAGAGAGAGAGAGAGAGAGAGAGAGAGAGAGAGAGAGAGAGAGAGAGAGAGGCAGATAGATAGAGGTGGATAGATAGATAGATAGATAGATAGATAGAGAGAGAGAGAGAGAGAGAGAGAGAGAGAGAGAGAGAGAGAGAGAGAGAGAGAGAGAGAGAGAGAGGCAGACAGATAGAGGTGGATAGATAGATAGATAGATAGATAGATAGGGAGAGAGAGAGAGAGAGAGAGAGAGAGAGAGAGAGAGAGAGAGAGAGAGAGAGAGAGAGAGAGAGAGATTTCATTTTGAATACATACACACACACACACACACACACACACACACACAGCTCAAGACGGGACTTCACAACCCGGGTCTTGAGCGACACACGACGGTGACCCACCAAGACTAAAGTGCCCTCCCTCCTCCCTTCCCTTGTCGGCTCCATGAGGGCGCCAACATGGAGGTGCCACTCATGTGGTTAGCTCAGCATAATGCTGCACATAACCACATAGAAATAAGAGAGAGAGAGAGAGAGAGAGAGAGAGAGAGAGAGAGAGAGAGAGAGAGAGAGAGAGAGAGATCCATAATCATGATTTTCTTTCGTGAAAAAGAAGAGAAAATAAAAGATGCCATTGCAAGAATCGTACCCTGGTGTATGTGTGTTTGTGAGTGTGTGTGTGTGTGTGTGTGTGTATGTATTCAAAATGAAATCTCTCTCTCTCTCTCTCTCTCTCTCTCTCTCTCTCTCTCTCTCTCTCTCTCTCTCTGTGCCTTCTCTGCCTCCCCTCTCTCTTTCTCTCTCTCTGCTCCCCCCTTCTCTCTCTCTCTCTCTCTCTCTCTCTCTCTCTCTCTCTCTCTCTCTCTCTCTCTCTCTGTGCCTTCTCTGCCTCCCCTCTCTCTTTCTCTCTCTCTGCTCCCCCCTTCTCTCTCTCTCTCTCTCTCTCTCTCTCTCTCTCTCTCTCTCTCTCTCTGTGTGCCTTCTCTGCCTCCCCTCTCTCTTTCTCTCTCTCTGCTCCCCCCTTCTCTCTCTCTCTCTCTCTCTCTCTCTCTCTCTCTCTCTCTCTGCCTCCCCTCTGTCTTTCTCTCTCTCTGCTCCCCCCCTTCTCTCTCTCTCTCTCTCTCTCTCTCTCTCTCTCTCTCTCCCTCCCTCCCTCCATGGCCATCATTGATGCTCGGAGGGAGGGAGGGAGTCACACCGTCCCTCCCCACACACGTTCGTATGCCCCTCCCTCGGGGACCCGCTGCCCAGCCTCAAGTGGCAGCAGACTTGGGCACCCATTGAGAAGACCAGGGCCTCCGCCTGGATTGTCCCGTCGCAAGAAGTACAACCAAGTGGCTTTATTTACGTTAGGTCATGTGGGCACCAGCAGCAGGCTGCTCCCACGCTCCCAACCTGCCGTCCTCCACTCATGACCAGGGTCACCTCAGACCATGTTGGTGTCTGTCTGATTCACTGATAACAATAATGATAATGATAAAGATATATTATTAACATTATCACTAGTATCGTTATTATCAATACTATTATTATCATTTTAGTCATAATAATGATAATAACATTAGCAATGATAATGATGATGATGATGATAATAGTAATGATAATAATAATGATGATAATAATAATAATACTAATACTAATAATAATAATAATAATGATAATAATAATATACTTTTGTGTTTATGCCGTTTCCCGCCTTAGCGAGGGAGCGTGCAGAACAGAACTCAGCCCCCTGTATCCCACTCTTAGCTACATTCTATAACATGCAGGAGATAATGGTAGTTGATACCTGTTGAAAAGAAAAACGAAACCAAATTGCTGAAATTCGATAAAGAAAATGAGTACAACATAATGAGTATGGTTGTGGGAAAGGATGTAGGAAATGAACAGAGAGTGAGTACTCAAATACCAGGATGAATAATACGCCACATACAATTGTTCATGGCACTTGCAGTGGTTTAGGTAGAGCTGGTGTTGTAGCGGTCTATATAAATTCAGTTGGGCACATTGCGGTCAACATGCCCACCTGCAACTTTGGAAAGAGGGATCTCTGGCGGCAGGAGGTGATGGTGGTTAGCTGGTGCGGTTGTTTCACCCGGGACTTTCTGATGGGGTCCAGAGGGGACCAAGTGTGTTGAGCGTCTCTTGCTAAAAGGTGTGAGAGGAAGCAAGCATGATCTTATATTCCCATTTCTCCACCTCTTCCGCAGCAGCTCCTGTTGTGTGGTGGATAAAAGAAGGGAGAGAGACTCTCCGCGGAGGAGGCACTGGTGAGTGTGGGAAGCAGTAGAAATATGCCTAGATTTTCATAACTTCAGACGCAGGGACTGAAAGCGCCTTAAGTCGAAGAAGAACGTGGAGATGATGGGTTTGAAGATGTCGTGATGGTACAATCTTAAGAGAAGCTGGGACCACGTGAAGACATACTAGTGGGTGGGGTAGGGTTTAGAAGCAAGGCTGGCGTGCGTGATAACTGGTCCCGGTTTGGTTAGCGGGCGGTGAAGTGATCGGTAATGGTCCACTTCTGGAAGCTGTTGTGGATCGTTTGGAGGATGATGTAGCCTGGTGAGATGATGCTTTCAACGGTGATGCCAAAATGATGATAGGGTGGTTTAAAGTACTTCCGTACAGCGGGTGTGTCCATCAGCGAATCAACCATTATGGATGGGAAAATAAGGAGGGGGTCCAATGTTTATGTGTGGGACGCAACCCGATGAGGAAGTGGATGATATATCACCGCGGAAGCCTACGTCCTGACGATGATGCTCACTGTAGACCTCGGCAAACCTGTGGAATGAGACTCCCTCACACCCTAAGACTGATGACGATATTGATGACCGACAGCATATTGAGACTGACTAAGTCGAAAGCGATGACGAGAGCCACAGAGTTCTTGTGTTTCTCTCCGTTGCGGTATAGACGTAGACCTGGATACTGATGAGGCGGTGGGTGTAGCAGAAGAGGGTCTTGATATTACCAAACACCAGGAGTTGCTGAGTCTTGATCAGTTCAGTCACATTCATCGCTGGCTGATGAGGCAGCTGGGGTTTGGGGTGACGGCAATAGGTCGCAGTTCGCTAAGACACTGTGGACTTGTTGACTTTAGTATTGAGGAAACATATGAAGTCTTCTAGTTAGCGGGGCATCTTGACTGCTGGAGAGAAGCAGTAATGATGGAGCAGTGTGCTTGTGTTTGTCTTAATGTAAGTACCGTAATTTTACTTGATTTATCCATATTCATGTCATCTTAGACGGCACGGACAGCTGCAGCCCTAATCAAGGTCATCCTATGAATGATATATATATATATATATATATATATATATATATATATATATATATATATATATATATATATATATATATATATATATATATTTATTCCTACGAGTCCATGGGGAAAATGAAACACGAAAAGTTCCCAAGTGCACTTTCGTGTAATAATCACATCATCAGGGGAGACACAAGAGAGAAATATAAGTCAGTTGATATACATCGAAGAGACGAAGCTACGACATGGTTACCAAATGGCGTCCTAGCTTCGTGTATATATATATATATATATATATATATATATATATATATATATATATATATTATCCCTGGGGATAGGGGAGAAAGAATACTTCCCACGTATTCCCTGCGTGTCGTAGAAGGCGACTAAAAGGGGAGGGAGCGGGTGGCTGGAAATCCTCCCCTCTCGTTTTTTTTTTTAATTTTCCAAAAGAAGGAACAGAGAAGGGGGCCAGGTGAGGATATTCCCACTAAGGCCCAGTCCTCTGTTGATAACGCTACCTCGCTAATGCGGGAAATGGCGAATAGTACGAAAAAAGAAAAAGATATATATATATATATATATATATATATATATATATATATATATATATATATATATATATATATATATATATATATCCTAGATTGAATCAGGTACCCATTTTATCCACCAACCCCAAGTTGTGGATGAACAGCTGGGTTGACTGCGGACCGATTACAGTGATTATCGTTTTATTTGCGAATCTTGAAGGCTTGTAATAACAGCAATTGTATCCAATGAAGTCCATAGTTCTGAGAAACAAGGACCTGCCCGTTAACGTACTCGCCCATAGAAATAATCATCTTAAGACCACTGACGTGGGATTAGAAAAAAAAAACAAAACGAGAAGATTACCCAGTTTACGTTTTCTAGTGAACAGAGCCTTCAATTGTTCTCTAATCATACTTAACCATAGATGGTAAGGTAAGGACTGTATTTACCGCAAATTAAGCCAATCCCAAGCTGTCGCAGTATAAGAAATGGGCACGAGATGGGGGGAAGAAAAAAAAAAATATATATATATACATAAGGAGAGGGTTAATTCAAGAGGTAGCTCTGCCTCTGGCTAGTGCGAGGTGGAGCGGCAGCAATGGAAGGGAATTTCATGGTGATCATCTCATAATGGAGCGCTCCCATATCCCAGGGTCACTGACTCCTCCTCAGTCACGGCTCCTCCTCCTCCTACTGCTGCTGCTGCTGGTGCTGGTGCTGCTGTCTGGCCCCACGCCCCCAGGGACGCGCTGATGCCCTGGTGTGTGTGTGTGTGTGTGTGTGTGTGTGTGTGTTTCGGCTTCGGGGGTGTCATTGCGAAGTGGTGGAGTGGGTTGTGGTGAGCGTCGTTGTGGGTGCAAGTCGAGGGTGATGTGATGAATTGTTTTTCTTCGTCTATCGACATGGCTACCACCACACGTATCATCACCACAATCTCTACCACCAGTACTGCTACCACAATCGTGTCTGTCACTGCCTACCAGTATCGGAAGATACCAACACCACTAACAGCACTATTAACCACTACTACCACTATAATGTTACCTGTCGTCACAACCACCTCTACCACCATTGCTATGACCCTTACCAGCACTAACTATCACCACACCACCACCTCTACCACCATTGCTATGACCCTTACCATCACTACCAGCACTAACTACCACTACACCACAACCACTACCACCACTGAAAACGCGTACTACCACCATCACAACAATACTAAACTCTACCATAACTACCATCACTAACCTCCATCACCACTATCACTCCTACCACTAACCATTATCACTAACCATCGATACCAGCGCTAACCACAACGACCACCATCACCACCACCACCATCACCACCATCACCACCAGTTCCACATCCACCACCAGTTCCACATCCACCACACCCCAGAGGCACCCACCAGGGGCTGGGAATCCCACAGGTGTAATTTAGGAGGAAGTTAGTTGGGGGAAAGGGGGAATAGGGGGGCGTGTGTGGCTGCGTCTCAATTAATACATTAGCATAATATGGGCCACAGATGGCTCGCGGTGGTCGGCCTCCCTCAGGAGGAGGAGGTGTGGTGGTTGACCGTGGCGGTAGCATTATTCGTGGACCATTTGCTCCTGAAGGGGATGTCCATTGTGTGTCCATGTGATCACCGGCCAGGCCTGGCACGTGAGGGGCATCAGGTTGGCTGGCTGGCTTGGGGCGGCTGGTCAAGACTGTGTACGTACATTGGTGCCTGGTGTGGGCGATCACGCTGTCCGTCGTTTGGCTCTTCCTTCAGCGGGAAATTACAGTCCAGCGTCACTGTATTAAGTACACTGTAAGGTTCTAAGTAGCACACACACACACACACACACACACACACACACACACACACGTATTGACACGAACCAGCGTAAGAAAAACCCATACATACATAGGTATGTATGTACACACATGAATACATTCATGCCAGTGATTACAATCGGCCAGATACTCACATACGTTTATGTTGACATATGGGTGTACGAGAGGGAGACTTCCATCCACCTCTGTGGCTCTATCTCAACTTCTCTCGTATACCATAAAGTCTCTCTACCACACAGTCTCTTGACCGTATAGTCTCTCTATCGCACAGTCTCTTTCCCTATGAAGTCTCTTTACTTTACAGGTTCTCGATCGTCAGTCTCTACCATACAGCCTCTTTATCATTTAGTCTCTCTACCATACAGTCTCTCTACCGTGCAGTCTCTCTGCCATACTGCTTCTCTACCGTGCAGTCTCTCTACCGTACAGTTTCTCTACCGTGCAGTCTCTCTGCCATACTGTTTCTCTACCGTGCAGTCTCTCTGCCATACTGTTTCTCTACCGTGCAGTCTCTCTGCCATACTGTTTCTCAACCACTTAAGAGTCTCTACTATACAATCTCTCTGCCATAAGACCACTCGACCTTACATTCTCTCGACCATATAGTCTCTCTCTACCATACAGCATCTCTACCATACAGTCTCTCTATCATGTAGTCTCTCTGCAATATAGCCTTTCCACCATACCGACTAATACAATCTCTCTACCATCCAGTCTCGTGGACTTTTAATTGTTCTCTGCACTCACTACTTCTTCACTGACCTTGCTCAGCGCATACAACCACTCCTTCATTCATCCATCCATCCATTCATTCATCCACTCTCCATCCATCCATTCATCATTCATTCATCCATGAGTCCATTCATCCATCTATCTATCCTTTCATCCATCCATCCATCATTCATTCACTCATCAATCCATTCATTGAACAATCCATTCACTTATCCATCCATCCATCCATCCATCCATCCAGTCACCCATTCACCCATCCATCCATCCATCCAGTCACCCATTCACCCATCTATCCATCCACTGCTCCAACAGAAGTATATCCTAACAAGTTGTATAAATCTTTCCCTCACTACGTAAGACTAGTTTCCACGATTACGTGTTAGTGTGTGTGGACTCGTATCTGTGTGTGTGTGTGTGTGTGTGTGTGTGTGTGTGTGTGTGTGTGTGTGTGTGTGTGTGTGTGTGTGTCTGCTTTTGCCCGTAAAGGGAATACAAAGTCCCCGTCGGAGGCTGTAACATAAGAGAGTATCATCTCGTCGAAGAGGAACCCCACCCTCTCCTGCTACTGATTGTAGCGCAACGTTAAAGCTACAGGAATTCCTCTACGAGAGGTCCTGGGTGTATCTAAAATAATGATAATGATAATGATATTGATAATGATAACAGCAATTGTTGTGTGTGTGTGTGTGTGTGTATGTGTGTGTGTGTGTATGTGTGTGTGTGTGTGTGTGTGTCATGCTATATTCCCTGCCTGTATCATGGGACATTGTCTGGTAATCTAATACCACTGATGTAGGTAACTCCTCCACAGCCTCTGTTCTACAGCAAACTGGGCCACCGCAGCCGCCACTGGCTGCCGCAGGGAGGTATGGGAGCCAGCTGGTGCCTCTATTGGGGTGTGTGTGTGGTATAGGAGGGGTGTGCATCTATGGGGGAGATCGTGGGATGGAGGGTGAGGTAGAGGGAGCCACTACTAGGCCACTGACATTCCTCCGGGCCATCAGACACACCGCAGATGGTCTGTGTCATGAGCGTACGGTATGCACCGGCTCTGGTGAGCTCAAGTTAAAGATAGGTGGAGGCCTAAGCTGCCTGCACCCACCCTGACCTGTGTGTGTGTGTGTGTGTGTGTGTGTGTGTGTGTGTGGAGGCCTAACCTGCCTGCACCCATCCCGGCCTCTGTGTGTGCGTGTGTGTGTGTGTGTGTGTGTGTGTGTGTGTGTGTGTGTGTGTGTGCGTGTGTGGAGGCCTGACCTGCCTGCACCCATCCCGGTGTGTGTGTGTGTGTGTGTGTGTGTGTGTATGCACTATGAAAGAAATTCGTCAGGTCCTTCAGCTGATAAGCATAAGACTTGCTCGTATCCTTTACTAATTACTAATGCAAGTCCTCCCAAGCTTCGTAACCATCTTGATTCCGAGGTTATCACTGAGTGTTCAGTGTATTCGCGTGCGTAGCTCCGGGTTTCGGAGAAGAGCACCAGTGGACATCATTCAAGACTCTTTAATCATGGCATCACAATCATTTTACATCCCTCGCCGTTGAAGGAAGTGGATGACTATGGTCTACACGTGACGTGTTATGATAGAGTGTATTGACCAGCGCGGGATAAGAACAAGAGTGGACTGCTGCCCCGGGGTACACCACCGGCTTGGGAGGAGATTAATGGCACAAGACTTGAGGCGTGATGGTGTTGCCTAATGATGGCTCAGCTTGTGATGGAGGATGTTATTAATCACATTTTTCCTCCGCTCCTGCTACCACGAGCCATCTTGCATGTTGGTTGTTTTACTGGTGCTCTGGGTGTTGCCCCTTCCCTTCCTGCGCACCAGAGGGGAGTTAGGTCAGTAGAAGAATTGCTGGTTTGATCATTCCATGTATTGCGGACGTCTCTGCTCTTTCTCGTCTAATTAGAACTCTGGCTGTTGTCAAGCCCCTCTCAGCTGAACGAGTACATTTCACCAATTCTAGCTCATACGAAGCTGCCTATCTAAGCTTAGGTTGGACTAGATTTGGTTGAATAGTTTTGAACTTTTCCAGTGCAGAGGACTTAGTGAACTTTAGGGTAACGTTTTTGATACCAACGTTTGGAGTGAACTGATTCAGGTAAGCCTGTTGCTGCAGGACAGACACAACACCCAGGAAATCAGATGAACTGGATGATGTGATAAATACTGGAAATTCTTCTGTCTGTACGACAAGATGTTTGGCGATAAAACAGAGAAGTGGAATAAGGGAAAGCTTACACATCTGATAGGAAGTTTATACTGTGGCCATTGTTCTCCGTCAAGATAAGAAAGATCAAGACAATGTCAAGATTAGCTATTCTTAGCCTCAAATGACAAAAGCTGTGGACTGTGGTGTTCATGTCAACACCAACAGTGATGGGTGTCCGTCTCATCTGTTCCTCCTACGTCCATCCACAGGAAGTAAAACCACTGGAGCAGATCAGAGGTCAGAATAGGAAACACAAGCAGTGAAGAGGTCAACCGTTGGGCCTTTGGCGTGTGACCTTAGGTCAGGTCAACTGAGGAACAACTGGACTTCAATTATCAGGTTCCCTAGGGGGTCATCTCGTGGCTAGAAAATACTGCTAATCAGGTTCTCGATTTAATGAGCTTCAACCATATTCCTTCCTCAGTGATGGATGAAGAACGGTTTTGTGTCCCACAAAGGGAATCGAATCCTCTCCCCTGCTTCAGTAGAGGATCCCTTCTTCCTGTCAAGTCTCTCTGTATACTGACCAACCAACGTCGCCCTATCCTCGCTATCCTGCCAATACAATGTGAATATTCCAATGTCTTCTGAAGATCAGTCTAACTAGAGTGTTGAATACTTACTAGTCATAAGTGTACCGACGCTCAACATATCATCGCCACATCTATCACTGGAGACTCACTATACCAATTGATGTTAACAATTTCCAGTACTAAATGTACGAAATATTAGGTGAGGAGGGAGTGTCCAGACAATATTTCTTACGATTTACTTGGTTCGAAAATAAAATGATTTTCAGCCTCAAATTCACGACGAGTATAATCTATGTATCAAGCAGGAGAAAGTCTATAGATTACCACGAGTTGTCCTCATCTTGCCCTATTGTGAGTGTATGTAGAAGGTACCTTCCAAACCTTTACAAATAGCCCTGTTATCAGTGAGTTAGAGTATTCTAAACGAAGATATAGGGTTTTCGTCTTTTTGAACAAAGCAAAAGTGATCGTGGAAAAACAAAAGAGTGTGTATAATCACCTTTGTATCACAGCTTAGGAGAGGGAGATGTGTTTGAAATATTTCCATGGCTGAGATCCAGCCATAGATATGTCAGTATCTTCCTTCTCCACCCAGTCACTTCTGCTGCCACTCCCTACTCCTTGCACACCCTGCCACCACTCCCTTTCCACCCACACACCCTTGCCACCACTCCCCTTACACTCATACACCTCTACCACCAAGCCCCTTCTACCTACACACCCCTGCCACCATTGCTCCTCGCCCACTAACCCTTGCTTCGTACAACCATCCACCTTTTGGTATCATTTCGTTTTTGCTGTTTATATGTAAACTGTACATTGTCCAAAGCAAAGTTTTTGCCAACCTCGCACGAAAAATATATATACACACACATCGTACTTTTGTTCATGTAAATGATGGTGTCCAGTTAAGGAACACGAAAATGTGGTAGTTTAGACAGAAGAATTATGTGTCTGCGCCTCATATCAAATCCTACATCATATGAAAAAGTGAGAAATGTATTCAAGCGTCAATCTATAGCGCGAACCTTTGTTTGTACTGCAGACGCTCGGTCAGTATCATCTTCCAGCTAGATCAGCGAACCAGCACTTCAGTGGTTGTCAAGTGTCACTCTTTTGGCCCAAAGTAGTTGTCTTTTCTATCTGCCTCACCCACACGTGGACTGTTGGCTTTACGTTCACAACCATACAACATCTCCATCTCATACATAACGTTTGTCAATACGTAACTTACACGACTCGATCATCACTACATTTTCGTGCGGTGAGCCCTACGCGATAGTCCTGCCTTTTGGCAAAATATCCTCATAAGTCCTCCCTTCTTCTTCTTCTTCTTCTTCTTCTTCTTCTTCTTCTTCTTCTTCTCTTCTTCTTCTTCTCTTCTTCTTCTTCTTCTTCTTCTTCTTCTTCTTCTTCTTCTTCTTCCTCTTCTCCTTCTTCTTCTTCTTCTTCTTCTTTACACGAATGGATCAGTCTACGGGAGCCTGTCAGATATACCCTCCAGTACTGCACGGGTCATAAATAACCTTTAATGCATTATTTGACTCGGTGGGTCAAAGGTCACGATGATAATACCTCCGTCATGGACCCCTCCAACTTCATGCCTTGTACGAGGTCGCTACCAGCAACCCCCCCTCTCCCCGACAGTGATGTTCTCCAACTCACGTTTTGTCCAGCGTGCCAAATGGGAGCGAACACATCACTACGCCCGCCACAATGGTACCTCGGAAGCCTCGTAGAACGACGGATTAAACGGATTTAAAGTCGTCACTAAGTCCCTATTTTAACCCTTTCATGTCTCGACCCACCAAAATATTTACCCGACCCTTTTTACCTTAATCTCTGGTCGAATCGGGCGAGGTCGGCCGCTACAGCGACGAGGGATTGTTTGGTAAATTGTATGAAATTCTGTCCCATTGACGTGAGACTCCAGGGTCTCTCCAAGGGCGGGGCTGTTGTGGTGGCTGGAGCCTATGTAGCGTATATACCTTCAACGGGGTCTGGAGGCTGGTTGGCTAGCCAGCGAAAAGTTCAAGGTATTCTTGACATCCCTTATTCATTCTCTCTCTCTCTCTCTCTCTCTCTCTCTCTCTCTCTCTCTCTCTCTCTCTCTCTCTCTCTTTACCGTAGACACGCGCGCGCGCAAAAAAAAAAGGGAAAATGCCGCGAAAATTCTTTCTAAAGCCCTGAAAAGGAATTAGAGACATCAAAAAAAATCAAGATATTCATAACCCTGAAAAGAAATATTACGATTGGCATCACAACAGCTTGCATTCGTGGGATTCCAAAACAGCGCGAACAATGGCGACCAGGAAGTGTTGTGACGTCAAGAATGGCGACCAGGAAGTGTAGTGACGTCAAGAATATAAACAAAAGCAAGAGAGATGCTTACGGGACGACCCAGTGGGTGGTTCGATTTAGTCGTTGCCATTGGAAACAAGCAGGGAAATCCACCGCAACGATTAGGAGAGCCAATGAGAATGATTAGAGCAACATGTACTGTTATATCATCACTCACGGAGAATCGGAAGCCACAAGACAGACAGAACAAAAGAACAGTAATCATGTAATGACGAAAATTAATAAGTTCCTGTAACCTTGTATTGCCCCCATTAGCAGCCGACATCAAGGCAGATATGACCGAGGTTAATAAGACTAAAGAATATCATGCGGTAGAGAAAAGAAACTAGTAACAGACTTATCTGATTCCAGACGAGACATAGAAAACGAAAGGAAAAGGTGACATTACTAAGAGAAAATGGTCAGAATTCTATTTACAAAATGTTTCTGGGTTCCATTACGTGTATATGGTAATCAGGATCAAATGTGCAGAGTGTGATATATATATATATATATATATATATATATATATATATATATATATATATATATATATATATATATAGACATATATATATATATATATATTATCCCTGGGGATAGGGGAGAAAGAATACTTCCCACGTATTCCCTGCGTGTCGTAGAGGGCGACTAAAAGGGAAGGGAGCGGGGGGGCTGGAAATCCTCCCCTCTTTTTTTTTTTTTTTCCAAAGAAGGAACAGAGAAGGGGGCCAGATGAGGATATTCCCTCAAAGGCACCGTCCTCTGTTCTTAACGCTACCTCGCTAACGCGGGAAATGGCGAATAGTATGAAAGAAAAGAATATATATATATATATTTTTTTTTTTTTTTTTTTTTTTCATACTATTCGCTATTTCCCGCGATAGCGAGGTAGCGTTAAGAACAGAGGACTGGGCCTTTGAGGGAATATCCTCACCTGGACCTCTTCTCTGTTCCTTCTTTTGGAAAATTAAAAAAAAAAAAAAAAACGAGAGGGGAGGATTTCCAGCCCCCCGCTCCCTTCCCTTTTAGTCGCCTTCTACGACACGCAGGGAATATGTGGGAAGTATTCTTTCTCCCCTAATAATATATAAGGGAAAGGAAGAGAAAAAACCCTCACACATGTTCTTACAGCTCACTCTAAGCAGGGTGTTTTAGACAAGTGGATTCATACTCTACCAAATATAACAAATTTCACCATTTTATTAATGTTCGAAAAAGGGATATATATATATATATATATATATATATATATATATATATATATATATATATATATATATATATATATATATATATCCAGACCCATTTTACGATCCATTTTACGGGGCTCCTGCTGCTTCATGGCTGCGCTACAATCAGTAGCAATTCCTGCTCTCCTTATTTGATGATGACATTACCAAAATTGGAGAAGAGTCGGGTAGAACTGGAGGGGTGAAAGGACTTTTCAGAATGGAATTACCACAAACTTGTATACTGCTATCGTCTGCTGGCCTTATATTGATGAACAGTGTGGTGCTTCGACAGATGTACCTGAATGGGATAACAATGTCTTTTGCGCGATAAGGATTCGAACCCCGTCCCGACGCGTGGCAGCCAGGTATACTAATGGTCAGTATGCCCGCGGTAGGTCCATGTGGTAGGGCCATGGTTCGAATCCGCGGCTCCCAAAGGTAAATCGCTTATCATCTATTCCATGTGTTCAGTGCGTGTTAAATATATATATACCTTCGGTGCATTATTACATGACAGCTAGAGACTGAGTGTGAACGAATGTGGCCTTTATTGTCTTTTCCTGGCGCTACCTCGCACACATGAGGGGGGAGGGGGTTGTTATTTCATGTGTGGCGGGGTGGCGATGGGAATTAATAAGGGCAGACAGTATGAATTATGTACATGTGGATATATGTATATGTCTGTGTGTGTATATATATGTATACGTTGAGATGTATAGGTATGTATATTTGCGTGTGTGGACGTGTATGTATATACATGTGTATGTGGGTGGGTTGGGCCATTCTTTCGTCTGTTTCCTTGCGCTACCTCGCTAACGCGGGAGACAGCGACAAAGCAAAATAATGATAATAAAAACTTTCACATTCATGTGAACAAGGAAAGGATAATATGATAAAACTGAACTGAAATACACGACAATGAAATGATAATCGAGAAGTTTAGCATAGTTGCAAAACACACATTTCAGAACAAATATGTAACATATTAATACATCAGCATAACCAATGTATTACAGTAGCGTTTCATTTGAAGTTTCGTTAAAATTTCAACTTTGGATTATTTACAAGAACATCCTAAATGATAGAATGGCTGGCTGCCATGCATGACTTTTGAGTCTTATTCAGTCATATATGTTTCTGAGGTAGATTACTATCTTTCGATCACTTATGGGTAAAAATACGGCAAAGTTCTGCAGTTAAAAAGAAAATTTGTATGCCTTGGCTTGATAAAGATCCCTCACTCAGGAAATAAATGTTTCCTGGTAACAGTATGATTTTGCCTTCTTGATGAAATGTTTCCCTCATCAGTGCTATTAGGTTTTCCAGGGTTTTTACTCATCCCTTTCACTGCCTTATCTTTCCTTTCCATAACCGCGTAATGCTTGGTACCTGGCGACTTATCCCTTCAGGTCACCAAAGTCCCTTTTAGATTGAGTACCAGTTGAGTGGTGGCGTCCCCTTGTTCGTCCAGTTCATTAGTAATAAGTTTTTTTTTAACGTTAGTTCAGAGATTCTGTTAAAGAGAATATGGTATGCTGGAAGGATATTATAATGGATGAGACATATGTAAAATAATTAGAACCGAAACAGTTGGAGTAAAATTGCATATTTGAAAATCCGTTAAACCATAGGGTAACGGTAATTTTTTTTGTTGACTTTACCTCCGTTTTTTGTTAAACCAAGGAATCCTCTCTGCAAGGCACTGCGTCATATGATTACTGTGTGCCCGTTGGGAACTTTGGGGAAAGCAGTTATGCTGTCTACATCTTTCCTTGCACCGCTAAACTTTGGCAACTCGACCTTCTCATGTCCTTAACGGTTGTGATCTGCATCTCGTCTAAAATAGAGGAGCTTTTTATCTTTTTTTTCCTCCGCAAGTTCTCTTAAATCATTCGTCTTTTCTCTCTCTCTCTCTCTCTCTCTCTCTCTCTCTCTCTCTCTCTCTCTCTCTCTCTCTCTGTCTATCTGTCTGTCTGTCTGTCTGTCTGTCTGTCTGTCTGTCTCTCTCTCTCTCTCTCTCTCTCTCTCTCTCTCTCTCTCTCTCTCTCTCTCTCTCTCTCTCTGTCTATCTGTCTGTCTGTCTGTCTGTCTGTCTGTCTGTCTGTCTGTCTCTCTCTCTCTCTCTCTCTCTCTCTCTCTCTCTCTCTCTCTCTCTCTCTCTCTCTGTCTGTCTGTCTGTCTGTCTGTCTGTCTGTCTGTCTGTCTGTCTGTCTGTCTCTCTCTCTCTCTCTCTCTCTCTCTCTCTCTCTCTCTCTCTCTCTCTCTCTCTCTCTCACACACACACTTCTGTGTCTTGTAGTGTCATACTATTCATGCTTCATTCAAGGCCTTGTTGCCTCCTCGATGGGGGACTCGTTTGTGACGTGAGACGAGAGGAAAAGATAAACTAACATGTAGAGGCATGAAACCCCCCGGTGATGCGCGAGTGAACTTTGACGAAACGTTAAGTTGGAATTCCGCGACTGATCACGCCTAATACTTTTGGGTCTTATAATATCCCATAATAACCCTTTACTTTGGCCAATTACCTAATGGTGGTTACACCTCCAGAACTGCCAATTACACTTGGGGGGAGAGGTGGTAAGAATGCCCCAGGCTCGCCGGTTTGAGGCGATCCGGAGAAAAATTGGAGACGATTTAGGGTTGTGGTAATACGGTGTGTGATCGTAACTCCGGGTTGACGCCAGAGCGTGTGTTTACAAGACGACGTAATGATACAGGACTGCCAGCCGTAAGATGAAGGCAGGCGGGCGGGCGGGCGGGTGTGTGTATGTGTGTGTGTGTGTGGGTGTGTGTGTGTGTTCTCGTAGAGGGAAGGAAGAGAGTTATTTACCTTTAGTTTAGGGGGAATGGGGAAGGTTATAATTGGTTCTGTGGATGACACGGAATAACACGGGTGATGTGACCAGTACCGCAACATGGATTTAGCAGTTTGTATTGTCATTGTTCTGTGTGGAAAATGCCTTTTCCAAGGCGGAGTTATTTACCCACTTATACGTTACCGGGGTTACGTTAAGGATGTTCGATCCTGGGAGAAGCCTTGATCAGCGGCTGCCACAGTTATCTGGCCTTTAATCTCACGCTCAAGATAACGTTATTTTCTCTTATGATTTGTAAGCTGGGCGAAAATGTGGACTGGAGAACTCGAGGGTGAACCTGGAAGATCAGGGTTGGACTGTTTTACAACACCGATCTATCGATGTATATCTGATATGTACGGAGGAACGAGAGGTGCCTGCCACTATGAACGGAGGAACGATAGGTGCCTGCCATTATGAACGGAGGAACGAGAGGTGACTGCCATTATGAACGGAGGAACGAGAGGTGACTGCCACTATGAACGGAGGAACGAGAGGTGTCTGCCATTATGAACGGAGGAACGAGAGGTTCCTGCCACTGTGAACGGAGGAACGAAAGGTGACTGCCATTATGAACGGAGGAACGAGAGGTTCCTGCTTTTATGAACGGAGGAACGAGAAGTCCGTTCCATGATGAACAGGGGAACGAGAGGTATCTTCCTTGATGTACAGAGGAACGAGAGGTATCTTCCTTGATGTACAGAGGAACGAGAGGTACAGGTACACTCCATGATGTACAGAGGAACGAGAGGTACAGACACACAACACTCTATGATGTACAGAGGAACGAGAGGTACAGGCACACTCTATGATGTACAGAGGAACGAGAGGTACAGGCACAACACTCCATGATGTACAGAGGAACGAGAGGTACAGGTACAACACTCCATGATGTACAGAGGAACGAGAGGTACAGGCACAACACTCCATGATGTACAGAGGAACGAGAGGTACAGGTACAACACTCCATGATGTACAGAGGAACGAGAGGTACAGGTACACTCTATGATGTACAGAGTAACGAGAGGTACAGGTACAACACTCCATGATGTACAGAGGAACGGGAGGTACAGACACACAACACTCCGTGATGTACAGAGGAACGAGAGGTACAGGCACACAACACTCCATGATGTACAGAGGAACGAGAGGTACAGGCACAACACTCCGTGATGTACAGAGGAACGGGAGGTACAGGCACAACACTCCATGATGTACAGAGGAACGAGAGGTACAGGCACACAACACTCCATGATGTACAGAGGAACGAGAGGTACAGGCACACAACACTCCATGATGTACAGAGGAACGGGAGGTACAGGCACAACACTCCATGATGTACAGAGGAACGAGAGGTACAGGTACACTCTATGATGTACAGAGTAACGAGAGGTACAGGCACACAACACTCCATGATGTACAGAGGAACGAGAGGTACAGACACACAACACTCCGTGATGTACAGAGGAACGAGAGGTACAGGCACAACACTCCATGATGTACAGAGGAACGAGAGGTACAGGCACACAACACTCCATGATGTACAGAGGAACGAGAGGTACAGGTACACTCTATGATGTACAGAGGAACGAGAGGTACAGGTATAACACTCCATGATGTACAGAGGAACGACGGATACCTTCCGCTAACTCATGATCTGAATAATTTTTCCACTGAGCTTAAGTTGACTCGACCGTCTTAAACATTTATTCAGCTGCCGACCCGGTGTATCTGGAGACACTAAGGCGTCTCGAAGGTTCTTATAATGACCTTATGGTCGACATCTGCCTGCCCGGCAGGCTGTGGTCAGCCTCACACCTGTTATTGACGTCAAGGAAGGGTTAGCAGTCCACAGTTGCCAACACCGCTGGTATCCTCTCCCCCCTCAAGCCAGACGTGACAACGTAGCGGAAAGTCGCTAAGAATCTTAAGGATGAAAATCCAGGTAGCGCCTTTTCTTTTAAAACCTCCTTTTTCGACTTCTTTGGAATGAAATAGAGACAGTTTTATGGATCATTCTGCGAGTTTCTTTTAATATATAATGTGGATAACATAAAGAAATATTTATCAAATACTAGGTCGTATTTTGAAAGAGTTTTTGATAAAGTAACGATTTTTTTTTTTTTTTGAGCATTTTTGCGCTACTTTTGAAGGCTGGCTAAAGGAACGTTCAGGTTCGTACTGCTAGTATCATGGCGGGCGTGGGTCAGCCCGGGGCCTCGGTCGGACACCACGACCCCCGCCTGCTGACCCCCCCAGGGTGGGTTCTACCGCCGGGGGAGCCAGGAAAGCGCGGGGAGAGAGGAGATGGGGGAGGGTTGAGAGAAAGTACCACAATCACCTGGTCGATGTGGCAGGCAAAAACAAATGTACCGTTAGTACCAAAAGTACCTACAACATGTACACCGTCAGTACCACAAGTACCTACAACATGTACACCGTCAGTACCACAAGTACCTACAACATGTACACCGTCAGTACCACAAGTACCTACAACATGTACACCGTCAGTACCACAAGTACCTACAACATGTACACCGTCAGTACCACAAGTACCTACAACATGTACACCGTCAGTACCACAAGTACCTACAACATGTACACCGTCAGTACCACAAGTACCTACAACATGTACACCGTCAGTACCACAAGTACCTACAACATGTACACCGTCAGTACCACAAGTACCTACAACATGTACACCTTCAGTACCACAAGTACTAACAAAATGTACACCGTCAGTACCACAAGTACCTACAACATGTACATCGTCAGTACCACCACATAACCTGGTCCTCCTCCCTCTCCACCACACAACCTGGACCTCACAACTTACGCCATATGTCAGAAGCCGCTCGACACACAGGTCCTCTTGACCCCCCTCTCTCTCCAACCATCACCTGACCCACATGTAACAGTTTGGGTGGCGAGGTGCTGCACCACCCCGCCACCGCCACCTCCTTCGTCCCCATGTTGCATCTGCATCGAATTGGTCTGAGCTTTTGCACACCAACTACATTATCATTATCATTATCATTATTATTATTATGATTATTATTATATTACTATTATTATGATCATAATAGTTATCTTTATCATTATTGTTATTATTATCATTTGATTAGTGTCACTGTCATTATTATTATCATTATTATTATCATTATTATTATCATTATTATTATTATTATCATTATCATTATCATCATTATCATTATCATCATAACTGATATCATTACTATTATCGTAATTATTATTATCATTATTATTATTATTATTATTATTATTATTATTAGTATTATTAGTATTATTATTATTATCATTCTTATTTATTTATATATATTTTGCTTTGTCGCTGTCTCACGCGTTAGCGAGGTAGCGCAAGGAAACAGACGAAAGATTAGAGAAATGATTGGCCACTGCTTTTAAAAAGACTGCATCTTTCTCAGCTGTGTTAAGACCAGGCCACTTCGCGTGGGAGTTGGGTCTGTCTGGTCTGTGCATCTGTGTATAACTCTCTCTCTCTCTCTCTCTCTCTCTCTCTCTCTCTCTCTCTCTCTCTCTCTCTCTCTCTCTCTCTCACACACACACACAGATTAGATTATTTATTGACCACAGAATCACATAAGTCACAAATTTCTAAAAAATACCGAAACCAAAAGTAAACCATCATCACTATAACATTAAACGTTAATTATGGTCCAAATGAAAAATACTTATTATATAATGACTTAAACACACACACACACACACACACACACACACACACACAAGGTGCTCAGGGCACACGGACAGACAGACAGACAGACAGTTCGTTCATCATGATCACCTTTCAAAAACACCTCCTTCCTCTCACCGAGCCTTAAAGACGTGTGAACTCCCTCACATTCGCCTATCAATATCTCACACTCCCTCCTCTGGGTCCTTCGCTGTCGTGGCGACCTGGCTGCCGACCCTAATCAACGAAAAATACTGTGGCTAAATGAGGTAATGAGGGAGGTCTCTCCGGCTAATTGAGGCAGGGGTGAGGGAAATTTTCCACGCCAGCGAGCCCGAGCGAGGTCAGAGGTCGGGGCTTGAAGTGCTCCTTGACCCCTTCCTTCTCGCTCCTTATTTACTGCCTTGCTCCGACATGGCTGAGTGTGTGCACTCGAGGTGTACCGATATTAATGTCGTATTTTCTGTAGTTTACTTGAGATTTTCAGTCGGTAGAGTACACAATATTTGCTGGGTACCATCTTTCTGTTTTTTACGCTTGGATAAACAGGTAAATGTTTTCGGTGAAGGTAATCGTTCCACAGTCATTGAGTGGGTGGGGTGGGTCATGCACCCCAGTCAGAGGGTGGGGTGTTCATGCACTGCAGCCAGTGAGTGGGACAGTCATGCAATGCAGTCATTGAGTGGGATGGTCATGCCCTGCAGCCAGTGAGTGGGACAGTCATGCAATGCAGTCACTAAGTGGGGTGGTCATGCACTCTAGTCAGTGAGTGGGTTGGTCATCTTCTCTAATGAGTGAGTGGGCTAGTCATCCCACTTCAACCAGTGAGTGGGACGGTCATCCACTCCAATCAGTCAGTGGAATAGTCATCCATCCCATTCAGTGAATGGAATACGTATTCCATTCCAGGTAATGAGTGGGCTAGTCATCTCACGCACTGACTATGAGTGGGTGGGGTCATCCGCTCCACTCAGTGTAAAGTAGTGAGGATAGGACTCAATGAAGGAAGACCTCAGTGAGAATCGATCTAGTGACTATAAACTGAAGAAATCTATGTATGCAAAGGATCTATGTAAGCAAGGGACTTACTTAGGATTCGAGATCGTCCTCAACCCGTCACCAGAACCCAAGCTTCAACTGAACAAGAGACGAACTGTCTGCTGGCTATTGTTAAGATGGTTGTTCAAACAGATGGATCAGGAGACATTCAGCTGTTTGATCACAATCTTATACTAAGCCAAAACTAAGATACGTATGTCCAGTTTGGTGACCGCGGCTATGGAAGCACAAAGCAACTATTAGAGAAGGTTGAAAGGAGCAGGACAAAGATAATACCAGGATTGAGAGAAGTATGGTAACAAGGGAAAGGCTGAGGGCCTTAGATGTTTCAACTCTGGAAGAGAGAAGAGTAATGAGTGACGCGATCTTAACCTGGAAGCTCTCAAATCAGTACAATGACGTTGGCAGAGAACAGGTCTTCGAAAGAGGCATGGGTGGAACAACCAGAGGTCATAAAATGAAATTTTGCACGATACCTGTTGGAAAAGATGTTAGAAAGTGCTTTTACAGTCTGAGAGTGGTGGATGGATGGAAATGTGAAGGTGGACAACGTAAAAAGCTCAAAATGTTTGACAGTAAAGAAAGTTCATGAAATTGAATCCCATGAGTGTAAAACTCCCTCACCCATGCAGTACAAATAGGTAATTACACACACACCCACACACACGCACACACACACACACACACACACACACACACACACATTAGCCTAAGACAGTGTGTGTGTGTGTGTGTGTGTGTGTGTGTGTATGTGCGCGTGTGTGTGTGTGTGTATACATAGGAGAGTAAAGGCGTGGCACATACATACAAATTTTAGTCACGAGGGCTACACGAGTGTAAAAATCTCTCCTCGTAACACACAAACAGTAATCACACACAGCACAGCCTGGGCTGATGTGGTGTGGAGAGAGAGAGAGAGAGAGAGAGAGAGAGAGAGAGAGAGAGAGAGAGAGAGAGAGAGAGAGAGAGAGCCGTGTAATCGTGTTTGCCCGGGGGCTGTGTGTCCCACCCTGGGTAATCATCCCTCTGAGCTGTGTTAATGTGCTTGTTATTGGTCCTGGCGCGAGCTGAACCCTTCCTGGGCCTACCTGGCAAGCCTCACCCGCTCGTCGTCCTCTTGATGCCCTCCTCCGGCTATCCTCACTAGGTGAGCCTCCACCTGGCTATCCTCACTAGGTGAACCTCACCTAGTCATCCTCACCAGTTGAACCTCCACCTGGTCATCCTCACCAGTTGAACCTCCATCTGGTCATCCTCACCAGGTGAACCTCCACCTGGTCATCCTTACCAGTTGAACCTCCACCTAGTCATCCTTACCAGGTGAACCTCCACCTGGTCATCCTCACCAGTTGAACCTCCACCTAGTCATCCTCACCAGTTGAACCTCCACCTGGTCATCCTCACCAGGTGAACCTCCACCTGGTCGTTCTCACCAGGTGAACCTTCACCTGGTCATCCTCACCAGGTGAACCTCACCTGGTCATCCTCACGAGGTGACCCTCACCCTTCCACCCTCACCAGGTGACCCTCACCCTACAATCCTCACCTAACTACCCTAATCAGCAATTTCCACGAGTTTTGGAAGTTCGTTTAAAGGGTTCATTAATTATAAGACATTGTCCATTACCGTTCATTCATTAACTACATCGTCTTCTGAAAATGAAAAATGTGCTTAAAATACGCCTCCTTAGGTCCCTTTTGGTGAAAAATGCAGAATGCTAAATAGGTATTTGAGCCACTCTCATTTTTAACCCTGAAACGCCTGTGAGTAGATTGGACTTTTTCTTGAATTTTCAAAGAAATTAAAGTCTTTTCCAATATCCTCACGCCAGCAAACACGACCATGAAGGAACTGGACGACTATTCTTTCCCCAGTTGGGACGACGGTAGATAATGTTAGGGTAGCTAAGAAAAGGCTTTTAAGTCAACGTAATGTATACTTATTCTCCCCCATATGTAAACAAAGGAGAAAATGCATTTCCCGCCCGTCCTTTGTCTTCGAGAGGAATATAAATTCTGAGACACTCATTACAAATACCATTGACAGAGGGAGTCTAGTCGTTCTCATACCTCTTTTGTTTTTAATCTGAAAAGATGACACTTTATAGATACATTTAGATACGGTTTACGTAAGAAAGTCTTATCTTGTAGCTATCTATGTTATCTTTCTAAATTCTTCTGTTGGAGTTATGAACGAAAGTCTTCTCTCCCAGGGATCATCGTACCTCAGGCACGTCAACAAACAACCAGGTAAGGACCTAATGAGAGAATTTTACATTTACATTTTTACCCCTGAACGCCCGATTTACATTCTACAATGAAAGGGGGCCTCAGAAACCTGTCGCCTCATATGCATTTTATGGAAAAACTAACGAATTTTGTAATTGTTTTCTGTCTGGGCGAAATGTAAGCTGTACATGATAGGTCTTCCCCAATATTCTCTCTCTCTCTCTCTCTCTCTCTCTCTCTCTCTCTCTCTCTCTCTCTCTGTAGATTGCTCTTGATAAATCAAAAGTACTGATCATGAACACTGGTGTCCACATTGGGGTGGAGAATGGGTTAGTATGGAAACAAAAAGTGGCTTTTCTTTAGTCAGAAGGCAAAGAAGCTTTTGAGATGTGCTTCAGGCGAAGATATATATATATATATATATATATATATATATATATATATATATATATATATATATATATAAGCTGTACTCCAGTCACCCAGCAAGGAACGAGAACATTACGATGAGAAAGGCAGATCAAAGAAAATTTTGAAGTGATGATTGTGGACAAAGGCTGAAAGAAAATCCTCTTTCTCATAATTCATCTCGAGTAAATTGGCCATTTTACAAAACAGCTAGTCAGGACAAGGGATTGAGGCGGAAAAGCTAGAGAGAGAGGATAATGTAAAGGATGTGTGAGGAACTTTAAATGTTAAGGTCAATAGTGTTTTCACAGTGGGAGACATTCGAATCCTAATAAACATTGAGGTTGCAGTGGGAGATGGTCTTAGAAGCCTTTGAAATGTCTGCTAAAGTACACTGACGGAGTTCTGATAGGCCGTGATACCCAAAGAAGTACTTGGTCCTGATAAAATTCTACATGTGCTAAAGATAGGCCGCCCGAAATATTACCTATGTCGCTAGAGAAAGGCAGTGCCATATGAGTGGAGAAAGATCAAACGCCATATCTATCCATGAAAAAGGAGACCAGGAGGAGGTTCTGAAACCACAGATAACCACAAAGCAACTGGAGGACGTCCTTCAGGGAAAAAAAGAAAATCATGTGTAAACGAACCACGAAGTGACGGCGCCTTGATAAAACTAAAAGACGCGAGAATAACAAGAGAGGCAGCCAAACCCTATGAGGGGGAAAACATGTCCCCTTCGTTGTTGGAGGAGCTCTTGAGGAGGAACTAGTTTCGTGGGGTCAATTACGTTTAGAATTCCTGATGGAGGTGGTATGGACGACTGTCTTGGAGTCCAAGAAAACGGGCAGGAGATGTCTGAGGGATGGATAAACTTCTCAAAGTTTTATCTTCCTAACTTCTCTATGAAGTCCTCTAAATATATGAGACGCGAATGAAGTGAAAAATGAAAAAAAGAAAAGAAAGTAGAGAAAGATCTCATCCAGACAGAAGGCCACAATAGCCTTTTGCGAAAGTGAACTAAACAAGAGGAAAATTCACACTGGACTGTGAGCTGCCACAAGATTCTTAATATATAGTATAACGAGACCCTCGAGGCGTGAGTTCCAGGGCGGGACCACTTGCCACACGTAGCATTTTCCAGCGATATTACTTTTTAGGATACAAAACGGAGATGATATACATTCACTTTACTAATATTTTCCACTGGATTTGGTACTTAATGATGTGTAGTTTGATCTAAACTTCGACGACATGGTTTGTTTCGATTGAAGATTCCAGTATGGGGACAGAGGGTTAGACATTGTGGGGGTATCTGGCAGCTGACGGTCAAAACATGCTGGTGGACCAGCTGATGATGGTTGGTGGCGTCGGTCGACTTACTGTGAACTATACATAAACTTTGTAACCCGTATGAGCCGTTTACTCTCTCAAACTGAACTTTGTCGGCTTAAATAAAACCTTGTAGCCAAAAAGAAAAGTTATTTAGCTTAAACAAAAGAAAATAGTAGCCTTTAAAGCACTTTTGTAGCATTTAAGAGATTGTTGTAGCCTATAGAGAATTTGGAATGTGTAGCCTATAAGGAACTTGGTAAGTTTTGTTTCGTATAAAAGAACTTCACAACCCAAAAGAGAACTGTTTAGTGTAAGGGAGAGCCGCATAGCCTACTGTCCTAGAATTCTGTGTACTAAGCTCCAAGTTTAGGGTATGACACTGTGTCAGTTGTAATTGGGTAGTTCTGTTGTCAGGTAGTTCTGCCGTCAGGAGAGGTTGTGTCTTTCCATAGATATGGGGGGTGAGGATCTCACAAACCTACATGGGTATTCTACACAGGCTTCTAAATTAGGTTGTAGAGATTGACTAGATAAGATTGTTTAGATGATGTAATTTTTTTCTTTCTCTTTTTCTTTAATATGACCAGACCTTCTATCATTCTAGTTCTGGAATCCTAAGTACCTTAGTAGCTTCGATCAGAACCATTACTTTGATGATGATGATGGCATTATTAAAGTGTGTGTGTGTGTGTGTGTGTGTGTGTGTGTGTGTGTGTAGAAAGACTTATACATGTGACGAAACGAACCATTCCATCTTCTCTACAGAAACCATCGTCTTTAATCATGTTCTGTAGCGTGGGGGAGCAACCCACTGCTACGGATAACAACCAGCGAAGGAAAGACTATATTTAAGGACTCGGTCGAAGGATTAAGTTCTTGCTTCGCTCGTAAGGGAAACTACCCAACCTTGAAAAGGTATCTGACGTCAGCTAAGGCTGTCCCACGAGGGGTAGGGGAAGGGTAATTAATCAGACACACAGACCAATTACTGATATTTGTAGTAATAATCTCATCTTTAAAAGGCACAAAAGCGAACAAAAAAAAGAGAAAGAAAATGTCTATCTCTTGAGCACCTCTTCAACGAAGATAGATCAATGACCTCGGAACCCCGAGAGAGAGAGAGAGAGAGAGAGAGAGAGAGAGAGAGAGAGAGAGAGAGAGAGAGAGAGAGAGCAAAAGGCCCGGACGCCCCACTTGTCTGGTCAGCGAGCTGGCTGCCTTACCATGCAAATTGGTCACAATGCCTCATTTTCTCGGGATGTCGCGCGGCAACTTTTTTTTTTGGGTGCTGCACGTCTCGTTCCCTCGCGTCGCCTTGGGCCTTCTGGTCGTCCCACCTCTTGACTGCAGGGGGACACACGTCCTCCCCCACCAGGAGAGGAGGTACGGTATAGCCAGTGCCTCTGATACTACGTGGCTACTGTAAGAGAGAAATAGATAAGTATACGTTCATTCTTTTTTTAGATATGATTTGCGAACGTTTTCTTTGACGTCATCGATAACCCAAAAGTTCAAGTGTAGCTGCAATCCTCCTCCTCCTCCTCCTCCTCCTCTCTCTCTCTCTCTCTCTCTCTCTCTCTCTCTCTCTCTCTCTCTCTCTCTCTCTCTCTCTCTCTCTCTCTCTCTCTCACTGTCATCGGCCTGTTAGACTTATCAATTAGGCTTATCTCGTCCGGTGTGTCATTCTTTACACGAGCTTTTTATATTCCTAAAGGAACACCGTGTCATGACGCCCTTTATATTCCCACGTGAGGTTCTATTAGCTAATGTTTAAAAGTCATTATAGTGTTGGGTGTTTAGGTCCGCTCGATTAAAACAACTTTACGTCCCCGGGACCAATTTTTTTTTTCTCACTGAATTACACTGTAAAAAGATATTAAAGAATAAATAGACTTCCGTGTTTTAAGCGGTTAGCGTTGCCGACCGTGACGCATTCACGGGGCGTCGCAGAGTCGAGCGCATAGGTTCGAATCCTAGTTATAACAGTCGGTCCACAATCAATCCAGCTGTTCATCCACCCGTAGGGGGTTTGGTCAATGAAATGGCTCAAACCTATACACTCGACCCTTGGGCGGCCCGTGAATGCGTCACGGTCGAAAACGCCAACCTCTACACCACGGACCTGTGTCTCCCTACCGTAGGGCGTCGTGCAATGTTACGCCACCTACAGTCGAAGTTGCGTAATGTTACCCCTTTTGAGAGCCAGCAGGACTACGAGTGGGAGAGGAGTGGGGGTGGGGCAGGGCGTTGGGGCAACACTCGCCATGGCAATGTGATGGGCCTTCGAGGGCGTGGACACACACACACACAGGCTGTGGTGCCTCTCACGATGTGTGTGTGTGTGTGTGTGTGTGTGTGTGTGTCAGCCAGCATCCAGGGTTTCACATACGGCACAGATGATGTCTGCTCCACTGTGGTGCCTCTCACGATGTGTGTGTGTGTGTGTGTGTGTGTGTGTGTGTGTGTGTGTGTGTGTGTCAGCCAGCATCCAGGGTTTCACATACGGCACAGATGATGTCTGCTCCACTGTGGTGCCTCTCACGATGTGTGTGTGTGTGGGGGGGGTGGGTGTGTGTGTGTCAGCCAGCATCCAGGGTCTCACATAAGACACGGGAATTGCCTGCTCCACGTGTGACCATGGTTGGCTTTGAGTTAAGGCAAATTATCATGGATTATAAATCTAACGACGTCATCCCGAGCCGATTTGGATTTATGTGCTGGTAATGCCGCGTGATTTGTAGCGTAATTCAGCACGCTTGTCAGTCGCCCCACGCTCGCACCGTTCCATCCTGAAGACCTCACACCGTTTGGTAGTTTGATGTGATCCGAGAGCCAACAGTGCGAGAGAGGAGATGGAGAGTCAGACGCTGCTCCAGCATGCGCTCTGTGGAGGTAAGTGTGACTCCTCGTATTGGTTCACCTGACAACCTAATAGCCAATGAGAGTCGCGCTTACTACACAGCAAGGTGCACAGAGTAAATAAAGATGCAGAAGTGAGTTAGAAAAAAAAACGCCAGTTAATTACTCCCCCAAAACCCACAGCGAAATAGGTACTGCAGAATGTAAGAGAGATTTTGATCTTCGCAACCGTGGATGGAAGTGAGTTCAAGTTGGTTTTTCGAGTGTCCACTGTGCAGGAAGGCACGGCCCGCCTGGGGTTATCGGAATGGTTGCTGTTTCCTCCATTTTCACTGCTGAGACCGGCCACCCAAGTATTGACCGTTATGATAAGACTCCTCCTTCCCTTGAGCAGCTAAACTGTGGAATTCCCTTCCTTCCTCCGCCGTTCCTTCGTCCTATGATATTCTTACCCTTTACAAGTCTGGTCTACAAATACCAGTGGAATCGTAATCAAAGTCTACGTCCTTTTTCTCTCGCTATATTCTTGTCGCTTGCGATGGTCTTTGAATGTTGTGTGGTTTGATCCGTGCCAGTCATGTCCGTCACAGTGATAAATGATATATCAAAAGTCTTGATATATATATATATATATATATATATATATATATATATATATATATATATATATATATATATATACTAGAGCAAGCAGATGGGGAAACGATGAAAACACAGAACATAAATCTGCTCTTCTAAAGAAAATTTGAAATCCACCAACTTTCACGGGAGGCCGTCCCTGGCTATGTGAAATGTAAGGACTTCTTTCCTCATCAGGGAAGGAGCCAATGTTCCTAGGGTTCTCCTGGCCCTCCTCCACCCGTGGCTTGTGGTCAGTATTCACCCTTGGTCCTGGTTCGCCCGTGGCTTGTGGTGCTGGACTTCCCCTCACTCCAGTAAGGAGGACCCAGGGGTTGAGAGTGATGCATACTTGACAACCTGGTAATGTGAGGGAAGAGCACCTCTTTCTTGGAATGAGTGGTCAGTCACTGGGAGCTCAGAGGATACCTTAGGAATTCAGAACAAATTAGTTTTACATTCGTTCGTTTCCCATCCATTATTTCCTTTCGAAGTCGGTCAATATACATAAAGACGTCTGAAAAGCTTTTGAAGTTTCACATTGAGTCGTGTTATTGGTTATGATAAATGCTAATTTAAGTCTGGCATAATTAGAATAGGTTTAGCAGAAGGGTTCCGGGGTTTAACACACACACACACACACACACACACACACACAACAGCAACATCACAAACATACAACAGCAGTGCAAAGGTCCAGTAGCGGGAGTGCAGAGGATGGTGGCTACCCCAGGCCGCCAGCCAGGTCCCTCTCCTCCATAATGACCAGGTGATGCGTGTCTGTAGGAGTGAGATGAGGACCCGACCACCCACTCCCTCACCGTCCTTACCATCTTAATCGTTATCTAATTGTTCAGTAACGCATGCGGCAGAGCCGCAGGACGCTGTACCTCCCTCCCTCCCTCTCTGACGGAACCCCCGTCGCAGCCATCATTACCTCCCTACTACAGAAGTTAACGGACCCAGCTTTTATTGTCCTCCTTCGGACTCGTACTGCATCTGAATTTCGGGTGTTGCTGGCCCAGCCGCCCATCAGTTATCCCGGCGTTGTAATGAGGTCGTCAGTTGTAAACTGTCCCTGACAACGACATCACGACGGGAAGCCACGGGAGCCTCGGCTGGCAATTACCACCTTATTGACCATTTAGATGTGGCATCACGTCATGGCCCAGGGTGGGGGTTGACTGTGGTAGATTCCTCCTCCTCCTCCTCTCTCCTCTCTCCCCCACAGTACCTTGGCTCGTCTCGTTCTCTTGTATGTCTTAATCACTGCCGTTCCTGCTGGGGGCTCTACGTCGCTACGGAAGGAATATGTATATTCAGGTTATTTCAGAGCGAGATCTGCTGATAGGGTCCACTGCTGATGTCTCTTTCAGTGATGATACCATTGATGACTGGTATTGTATTGATGTTATCACTGATAGTGATCATTGATGATTTCAGGAATGACTTGGATGGTGTACTGAGCGACTGGCATCACTGCTACAAAAGGAAGACAAAGGCATTCAAACAGCAATAGACCATTGGATCCTTTCGAGGCTCTTTTTGATAGCAGGAAATATCAGAAATTCATAGATTAGTGGGGGTAAAGCTAGAAGGCATACAGATAACTCAAAGAAAATAACCTTCAAATTGTCAGTGTAACTAAAGAGGAGCAAGTAATGTAATTCGTGGACTTAAAGCGAAATACGTATTAAGTGTATTCTTAAACGTATCTGTAGTCCTGCTTTCAATCATGCCTTCATTCATGCCTTCAATCACTCTAATTAGCAAATCGTTCCATATCTTGACAATCCTGTTGAAGGAAAAATACTTCGCCTCATTCGAGGTCAAACATTTGCCCACGAGTTTATATCCAATTGCTACGAGTCAAATCAGACGAATCAAGTCTTAAGTAACTTGATAGATCAAGACTATCAAATCCTTTAATAATTTTGAATACTCGCATTAGATCACCTCTTAACATTCTCTTTTCTAAGCTAAATAGATTCAGGTTTATTGCCAGTTAACCAATTTCCTATCCACTGTAATACAACCCCATCAGTGTCATGTAACAGTGTTTTGTTATAGTCACCTTGGATGCCAAACCTTATCGAAAACGTTTCGAGAATCTGGATAGATGACACCAACTGCTTTACTCTCGTCACACATTGTTGATTATTTCATAGAGGAAATCAAGCAGATTTGACAGACATGAGCAATTACGTCGAAAACCAAGTCGAGAATCATATATTAAGGTTGATCCTCTAAATGGTTTACAATTCTGTCTCGCGTGATGGTTCCTATAAGTTTTCCAACCACAGACGTTCAACGAATAGGACGATATTTTCCGGGCAGTGACCTACTGCCTTATTTTGAACATTGGTGTTTCACTAGCAAACATCTAGTCATCTGGGACGTTTCCCGTAACGAGAGATATATTGTCAAGGGCAGTTGAGGGCTTAACGATCTCATTTTTTCACCCCTTCGTCGTTCTTGGAGTAAACTTATCAAGTCTTGTCGTTTTATCTATATTTTCATTCCGTTTATCGCTGAACGTATGTCTTTGGCTTCAGCGTCAGTTTGTTTCAAGAACGTCCTTCTCGTTCATTAGTGAAACTGGCTTTGGGACTTGGGTCGAGAGACTTCGATTGCAAAAAAAAGAAAAAAGTTTTTCTCATATTTTTTGCCATGGCTTCGTTGCCTTGACCCAAACCACCGTTTTCCGCTATGAATGGACCTATTATTGACTGGGTGTGCCAAAAAAAAAAAAAAACTCACACTGTACCACATAAGAGGCTGATTAGAAGCTGGCTCACCAGGGAGGAATATAGGGAATGAAATCCTTTGATGGATGGGAAATTACGTTAGTGGAAGGGAAGGAAGGACACATGGCAGAGGAGTCTCTTCCAGATGGTGTGGAGGTCACTAGGTGAGTGGCGCCACACGGTTCTGCTCTGCGCCCATTCCTCTTCCTCATCTGTGTGGATGACTGGCCAGCCTGAGGGTATGATCTCCTACCTGAAAATGTTTGCAGATGTTGCTTAAGACGTGGGAGGTTAACCAAGGGGGATTGCATCACCTTACAAGGGGACCTAGACAGACTCCAAAGTTGACCTGATACATGATTAATAAATTTCTACCAATGTTAACACCGACAATGTAACCACGTAGAGCTAGGAGAGTGGTGGGTCTTACCAAGAAGATGGACCAGATTGTGTGGTTGGACTGACGACCATTGTTAAACCAAGCAGCATGGCTGGGTCCAGGATCTTGGATGGACCAAGGAACGCAGCCTAACCAGGACCCAGGATCTTGGGTGAACTAAAAACCGCAGCCTAGTCAAGGACATATCCTTGACCAAGCAACATGGCTGGATGAAGTAACACGGTAGGGTCATGGTGCGAGGTCAGACCTCGGAGATATGGAGGGAGCAAGGAACGTTGCTTGGAGCAAAGAGTATGGCTAGGGTGATTAACGTGGCCAGAGTGTGGCCAGAGGAGCATAAATAGATCAAGGAACCTCATGACAGGTTCCGAGGCTGCGACTGGACCAAGGAGGGGCACGGAACAAATACTCAAGCGCCTCTCCACCAGCAGGTATCACTGGAACGAGTGACACGGGCGTACAGACGAGCTTGGTTGATCCAAGTAGCACGGCTGGATCAAGGAAGGAGAGGAAGGCGACACCGAGGGTGTCTATTTCAGCGAGACCAAAGAACACGGCTGGATCAAGACCCAAGGAAGGTGTCAGCCATGGCACACACGCCTGAATCAGGTTCCCCCTGGACCGCGAAATATGAAGGTGAAAGACGCATTCATCGACACACAAGGACTGATTTGATCTGTGCTGGTGTCCCCCCACGGCCGATTTATTGTACACTCGATGCTCATCCTGTGAGCGGTGGCGCCAAAGGATTACAAGGGGGATCACAAAGGGGTCTTACTCAAACACCCAGTGGGTTGATATTACATATCACAAATCCTATTTCATTACGTACGTTACATAGTTTCATATGTTAAGTTTTACCGACTAGATGCAAAAAAAGAAAAGTGGAGACAGACTTAGAATTTCAGGCATCATGGTATTAACGCTAAGGTGTGGGAGGTGGTTTAGACTGGAGGCCGTGTTTACTACGCAGCCACAACACAGCGATGTGGCCTTGTGCACCGGCGCGTGCCCCACCAGGAAGGGTCGCGTGTAGCAAGAAAGGTTGACAAAAAGTTGCTATAAGGATCTCGGACGATAATTAGAACTGGGGAAGGAGGAGGAGGAGTGGCTCAGCAGTGAGTGGCTAGGCAAGGAGTAGCTACGTAAAAGGGACAACCTATTAGTGAGCCAAGCTAGGGCCAGGGGGCGTGGCTAGACCAGGGGGCGTGGCTAGACCAGGGGGCGTGGCTAGTCAAAGGGACACATGTGAGTCATGGGGCGTGGTTTAGAAGGAAACTAAGCGATAGTGAGCGAAACAAGACCAAGGGGCGTGGCTAGACTAGGGGACATAGCTTAGACTAGGGGGCGTGGCTAGACCAGGGGGCGTGGCTAGAACAAGGAAGCGTGGCCAGACCAGGGGGTGTGGCTACTCCAGGGGACATGGTTCGACCAAGAGGTGTAGCTAGACCAGGGGGTGTGGCTAGACCAAGAGGTGTGGCTAGACCAAGGGGTGTGGCTAGATCAGGTGTAGCTAGACCAGGGGGTGTGGCTAGACCAAGAGGTGTGGCTAGACCAGGGGGTGTGGCTAGATCAGGTGTGGCTAGATCAGGGGCCGTGGTTGTTAAACCAATGATGCAGCGGAAGCTACATTTGCTGGACTGATAGATGAAGAGAGAGAGAGAGAGAGAGAGAGAGAGAGAGAGAGAGAGAGAGAGAGAGAGAGAGAGAGAGAGAGAGAGAGAGAGAGTGGGAAGGAATGAGAGGCATGTGTGGTGCTGTGGCCAGACGCTGGTCTGTTGTGCCATTGTATTGCTCCTCATGGAAGAAATTGAATGGTGTACGAGTAAGTAAACACACAGATGGTAATACGTGCATGGATACTCACAAGCAGACACAGACACACACACACAGACAAGCACACACACACACACGTACGCGACACCAGTAGGCACCCCTGAAGCCCATCATCACGCATGCGCACAACCCAGTCATTTCCCGCCATTATTGTGGGGCATAAATAAGCGGGAGGCAAGTGAGCCCCAGGACAGACAAGCTTGCGGCGTTGCCAACTCTTCCCTGTGATGTTCAGTCAAGTAAATTTATTTATTTTTTTTTACCTTTTCATTTCCTTGCACTTGGCGAGTTGTCTACTTATCCTTCTCTTGGCAATATCTCTCCTTTTATGACAACCATCAAATAACCTAAGAGTATTTTTCCCCCTCACGGAGAAGAAATAAATGAATGAATTCCAGAAACGGATCAAAATGAAAGCTAAAGGAACGCCTTGTGGACGAAGTCGTAAGAACTGATTATTCATTCGTGTCTGGAACAGAGGCAGTATTTTAGAGACAGTGTTCGCGACTTACCTTAATTGTCTGGGGCTTCTCTCCCCGGCTGCCGAAGCCGAGCTGGGGAAAACGTCCTTAAACACGGCACAAGGGAGCGATATACAGTTAAGTCATTCGCTTCCCGAACGAGGAAAATATCATATCAAGGGTGATTATAGCCATTACTGAAGATTCCTCTTAATGGAGATACATTCCACGGGGCGTTTATTGAAAGTTTCGGTTACGATGATCATTTTTTTTCCCCCCTTCCTCCTCTAGTCCGTGTGTGATTCCATTAAGGATATTGAACTCTCTTGTTTTGATATGTATGACGATATACGCATCGCCATCTGGGCTGAACTAGTGAGATAGATTTCGCTTGTATTGTCTGTTCCAGGCGTCTTCTCCTCCTCCAGAAGGATGCGGCTCCTCCTCCAGAAGGATGCGTCTCCTCCTCCAGAAGGATGCGTCTCCTCCTCCAGAAGGATGCGTCTCCTCCTCCAGAAGGATGCGTCTCCTCCTCCAGAAGGATGCGTCTCTCCTCCAGAAGGATGCGTCTCCTCCTCCAGAAGGATGCGTCTCCTCCTCCAGAAGGATGCGTTTCCTTCTCCAGAAGGATGCGTCTCCTCCTCCAGAAGGATGCGTCTCCTCCTCTAGAAGGATGAGGTACATTCATCTAGAACTACGAGTCCCTCCTGGAGAATCTTAAGCTACAAGGAGGACTCCTGCAGAAGGTTCTTCATGAGCTGTGAGGTCTTACGTCATCCAGGAGACTCTTCGTGGAAGAAGGAGCTCAAGACATGACACAGGCCACAGAGGGGAAGCTGAGGTTCGTGTATCACCCATGAGGACGAAGCCCTTGAGGGCGTCCATCAGACAGCACTACCATACAAGTGTGGACCACATTGGACACCTCTCATGGAGGAGTAATATCCTTACAGAAAATCAGAGAGGAGACTCCTAATGGATGGTTAGCGTTCCTGAGCGTGATGCATTCACGGGCTGCCCAGGATCGAGTGCGTAGGTTCGAATTCTGGTTGCGGTAGTTGGTCCACAGTCAGCCCAGCTGTTCATGAACCTCTAGGGGTTGGTCGATAAAATGGGTACTTGCCTCAAGCTAGGGCATATATATTGTATGTACAGAGAGATAGATAGATAGATAATTGGATGGATAGATAGATTTGTGGATAGATAGATAGCGTTGATGAGATGGCCTCGATTGGGGCCTCTGTTACTCGTGTCGTCTCAGCTAGAAAAAGAAAGGAGTGCATGAAACAGATCACCTTACCCATGGAACATACACATCAAACAGGAGGTGTACATTAGATAGTAGATTCCACATGGAAGGTGTACGTCAAACAGGCGATTGAACCCTGGAAGGTGTACGTCAAACAGGAGACTAAACCCTGGAAGGTGTACATCAAACAGGAGACTAAACCCTGGAAGGTGTACGTCAAACAGGAGACTAAACCCTGGAAGGTGTACATCAAACAGGAAATAAACCCTGGAATGTGTACGTCAAACAGGAGGATCAACCCTGGAAGGTGTACATCAAACAGGAGACTAAACCCTGGAAGGTGTACATCAAACAGGAGACTAAACCCTGGAAGGTGTACATCAAACAGGAGACTAAACCCTGGAAGGTGTACATCAAACAGGAGACTAAACCCTGGAAGGTGTACATCAAACAGGAGACTAAACCCTGGAAGGTGTACATCAAACAGGAGACTAAACCCTGGAAGGTGTACATCAAACAGGAGACTAAACCCTGGAAGGTGTACGTCAAACAGGAGAATAAACCCTGGAAGGTGTACATCAAACAGGAGACTAAACCCTGGAAGGTGTACATCAAACAGGAGACTAAACCCTGGAAGGTGTACATCAAACAGGAGACTAAACCCTGGAAGGTGTACATCAAACAGGAGACTAAACCCTGGAAGGTGTACATCAAACAGGAGACTAAACCCTGGAAGGTGTACATCAAACAGGAGACTAAACCCTGGAAGGTATGCCCCACAACGGAGTCTGGAATGTCTGCACCAAACAGGAAGACTTTGCCTGGAAGGTCATGTGACACGAGCCGGGTGGCAGAGGGTCACCTATGTCCTCCACTCCCTGACCGCCCGCTCGCCATGCCATGAAAAGACGCACCAGGCGCTTCCTCACGACATGGCCTCTTATCCAGGCGCTCGTAAGGACCTTTGAGGCACTCGGTTATCTCGCGATGTCGTCACTGTGGTACGCGCGAAAGGACGCTATCTTGGGGGGGTGTGATAACCAGCGGGTAGGAGGCGTCTTAAGCAGTGGCTGGTGATGATCATTACCGAGACGATCACAGTGGTTTGCCTTCCTACTGACAGCGCTGGAGAAATGATCTCTATCGGCAGGATCGTCTGGGACTCGTAATGGGCCCCGTCTCTTCACCTGTCCATTGTCATTCGTAACAGCATGTATCACGCAAGGAAAGCAGCCCTGTCTACTGTGACTGTAGACAGAAAACCTGTAAGGGAGTAAACTACTGGAAGGGTGTTTACGGTCAGTTTCGCCTCTCAAGATAAAGATTATAATTATCATTAAAGATAAACCCATGATGTGCTGGAATAAGTATCAAGGTAAAGGAAGAGATTCAAATAGTGTCGTCAACTTGCTTATTTATATAAAAGTTCCTCCTGGAGGAGATGTTCAGGCCTAACTCGACTCCCTTGATGCTCCTGTGTCGTACAAAAGTCCTTCCCCCAGCAGACACACCAGACAGCTCCAGGTTCCGGGTACTCGCTGGAGCACACGCGAGCAAGAGACACTCCAGAATGAGATGCTCGAGGCTCCAGTGGTGTTCGTGTCTGCTTCGGGATTTTCCCAGAAAACAGCGGGAAATCTATTGTGCACTCCGGCTCAACACATGTGGGCGGTGGCGCAGCAAAAGAGCCCAGAAGAAACTAGGTCTCAGTAATCGAGTTTACATCGCTAGTTATCATTCCAGTTGGAGTAATGCTTACTGAGGGAGTTACATGTGACACTCAACTTCACCTCAAGTGGTGATCTCTTATAGCTTGTGTTGATCCTATTGGAGAATCCTCCGGAGGACCTTCGTCCGTAGGATTTGATTAGGTTCGAGTCCTGGGATCTCCACTGAAGACTTAGAACAATACTATGGCAAATAAGAGCTCGAGAATTTGAGCCAGAAACTTACAAGAAAAAAAAAAGACTATAAGATTACTAAATTTCCAGTGCATAACAGAATTGATCACAGAAATGGCGCACAAACAATTTCTCAAGCCACACTAACCTTGGGTACACTGTGAATGAATATTGTAAACATATTATTCAAATGTATTCACCGTGAGGCTGGCTGTACTCAGGCGATGGTGACCCCCGGGGCGCGTCAGGCGTCTGTCATTATCGTCTTACTGTTTGTTGGACATCATCCCCCCTCCCCCCAACCCCCAACCCCCCTCACCCCACCCCCCCACCCCCGAGGCTGCCACCACAGGCTGTGACTATTGATTGCCATTTCACCATTTGTATGTTACGGGGAAAGAGAGAGTTTTTAACCACTCGTGTGTTGGTCCTTTCTCTTAACCTTGAATGTGTGTACCATGGCTTTACACACACACACACACACACACACACACACACACACACACACACACTGTAGCCTAAGCCAGGTATCCATTTATCAAGCAGCCCGAAAGCGAAAGTTGAAAGCTGGGTTGGATGTGGACCGACTTCCGCTCCATGTAGGCTCGACCATAGGCAGGCCCATGGTCGTGAACAGTAATGTGTGTGTGTGTGTGTGTGTGTGTGTGTGTGTGTGTGTGTGTGTGTGTGTGTGTGTGTTCTACTAAACATTTAAGGTTATTACTTGCGTACTGTGTACTTCACCTTGAGGTAATTATTCCATCTTGTGGCAACTTGTACCAAGATAACGTATTGCTCCAGGGCTAAGGGATCAAGGGGGTTATGGGTTACCAGGACAGGTCAAACATCGAAGTACAGTGAGGCAGCCAAGTGTAAAAGTCTTTCTCCTTTCACCGGGTGGTGTGTCTGAAGCAAGAGCGAGCTAACCAACAGTCATGACTGCAAGTATCAGATTCCCCAACAACGTTACCGATCGTAGATCTATTGGTACTTTGTTCTGAATTTGGGAATAGAAATCAATCTTCCTTTTTAAGGTACTTCATGAAGTCCAAAGTGTTCAGAGCCTTTGACCATTGATTTAAAAGGGATTAGAATTTGTTTCAGGCAAGGAAGGAGTTTCTCAAATTACCCATGAAACCTTCCGAAATAGCTACACTTCACTCTTAACCCTGATGTTATTCCTTAATGACAATTATAAAAGCTATGCTCTGATCTGTTGTTTACATCTCTCATATAAACACGAACGATATCCCTCAGTGAATGTGAGTCTTGATAAAGAGGATTCATCTCATATCTCTTTACTTATGGTATTTTTTAAAGTGTATGTGGTTACTGTAGATAAGTTACCTTAAAATTTCATCATCTGTAGTGTCTAGATAAGCAACCTAAGTCTCACGAAAGAAATATAATTCAAATATTTGAGCGGAATAAACAAAGCTTTTATGAGACGTTTTTTTTTTCTAATTCACATGGAACCGATTCTCATTCCTCTGCGACACCCCCACGCCTTGATCACTGTGACCAACTATTTCTAGAGAACCACAAGGAAAACAAGAGCACCTGAGGCAGTCACGTCACAGAGACGGCTGTATGAACAAACCTCACCTCACGTTGTGGCGGCGTGTCTTCATACGATGAATGAAAGCTACAGGTGCTGGATGGAGCCTTTCTTACCTTACTATGCCACCTGCATCAGTCCACAGAGTCTTCCCTGACACACTCCCCTTCCTCACCGCCTCTGCGGCAGAGCGACTGGTAAAGCCACCGCGAACAAGTGCAGTAGTTCCGATGTGAGGTGCGCAAGACAACGAAGTCAGTGTTGGTCTTCGAGAGAAGCGTTACCCCATCCTTATGCCCCTGCAGAAGGTGATCTCGAGTTTATAATAAACCCAGTTCGGTGGACAGAGGAGGTAGTCTCGTGCCGTGAATAGACCATCAGACAGCTGGTGTGGGAGCGATACCAATCCTTAAATGACATCGATCTCCCTAAAACACCAGGTAGAACCAAGGGCTGTGTGGTTAGTTCGACGTGGACACCCACAACAGCTGCAGGAGGGGCGTAGGTGGAAACACCGTGGTACTCTCTCGGGTTCGATCCGTCCACACATCTTGCCCTCCTCATCTGAAGCGAGACAAGAAAAATGAGCGTCGTCCTGGACTGTTCCTCCTCCTTCTCCTCCTCCTCCTCCTCTTCTCTACACACCCATGACTCAAATGCCTGCGGGCAAGATAGTGGAGCGCCTCAGTACAGAGGTGTACCAATGAAATTCCAGGTGAACACCTCCTGACCCCCAGCAAACACAAGTTCCATAAACCAGAAACTCACTTTCTGTCTCTAAGTAGCTTTCACCTCCCTCGATACTTGGTGATATAGCTAGTGATAATAATAATGATAATAATGACAATGCCAGTAATAGTAATAGTAATATTAATAATAATGATAATAATAATAATGATAATAATAATGATAATGATAATAATGATAATGATAATGATAATGATAATAACGATGATGATAATGATAATTATGATAATGGTAACAATGATAATGATAATGTTAATATGATAACAATAATGATAATAATGATGATAGTAATAATTGCAACAATTTGATGATAATGATAAAATGATAATAGTGATAAAAGCGATAGTAGTAGTAGTAGTAATAATAATAATAATAATAATGATAATAATAATAATAATAATAATAATTACAATAATGATAATGATAATAGCAGTAATGATGATAATAATAATGATAACAATAATAATGGAGTACAGGCACAACTATATATTTTGTTGTTTATAAGAGGTTTGAGGTCTCCTGTTCGGAACCAACGCTGGTTTTTTTTTTTATATGTGTCTATACATCACGTGTTTATGTAGGAGAGAGAGAGAGAGAGAGAGAGAGAGAGAGAGAGAGAGAGAGAGAGAGAGAGAGAGAGAGAGAGAGAGAGAGAGAGAGAGAGAGCGTGTACCCTTTGGTCTAATACTGTGTAAACTCTCCCTCATCACTTAATGTCTGCAGAAGTTCATAATGGTCGCTAGTCATGCATATGGGTCGGCGAACGCCAGCAGACCCTCACACTGTGTGTGGCTCGGGAGACACTTTCCCCCCGTCATGGGAATTCTCTACACATGTAGTGCAGTAGGTACTCCTTCGCCAGGAGGGAGGGAGGAGACTGTGTGTCTACACAAACGTAGGTATTGTAACTACCGTGGTTGATGAAGTTCTTCTTGACCACCTGAATCCATGTTCACTCTTTGGGCGTGTGAGGGACGGCTCCCGTCAGCTGGGCCTTCCCTACACCCATCGCAGGAGCGGTATCAGCTGTCTCCTGGGTTGTATGGATGCGGCCCACTCATCTGTCTCGCTTGCTGGCCCACTAAAGCACAATATATCCCATGGGACCCGCTGGGCGAACTGGACAGAAGACATTCTCTTGACAGGGTCAAGTTGACTGGAGGTTTTTGAGTTATCTCTCTGTCTCACAAGACTGAATGACGTATATATATATATATATATATATATATATATATATATATATATATATATATATATATATATATATATATATATATATTCTCAACTAACGGAGCATATTTTTCTCATGCACTCTCTGCCGAGGGAGGTGCATGACTTGGTGAGTGCTATGTGCTCATGAGACAGTCTTAAGTGGATCGCATGGCATTAACTGTCTGGCTTACTCAACGTCATGCTCTCTCTTCTGAAGTGCTTCATGAAGATCATCCTCACCCCACTGTATCTGGGAGGTTTAGGGACGAGAGAGAGAGAGAGAGAGAGAGAGAGAGAGAGAGAGAGAGAGAGAGAGAGAGAGGGACGCGCACACACACACACGGAATCAAGATGATATCATAGCTACAGCTTCTGCTCGGCACAATAAGGACTGACTTCTTTATGATGTCCATCCGTCTAGCGTCAAATGGAAGCTGCCAGGAGATACGTCCAGGTTGCCCACTACGGAAGCTTGGTAGATAAGCCAGCGATCCATATATTCATTTATTAGAAATACAAGAACAGATCGTAAGATGGGTAAATCTGAACCCTCACCGTCTGGTAGCCTTTGGTGTGTGTGTGTGTGTGTGTGTGTGTATGAGTGTGTGTGTGTGTATGTGTGTGTGTCTGTGTGTGTGTGTGTGTGTGTGTGTGTGTGTGTATATGTACACCTCCTTATATAAACGGCCTCTTCACCCTAAGATTCTGACAAGGTAAAAGTACCTTTCAGTTCCCTTATATACATTTACACATATTATTCATACATTTGAATTCATGATTATGTGTTTGATACTCTGTTTTGTACGTGTCCTCACCAAGTGAACGAGAGGGAGGCTGTGTATATGGAGGAGGAAGGACGAGAGGGAGGCTGTACACAGCGACCCGTGTGTATGGAGGAGGAAGGAAGGAAGGAAGCTGTGCAAATGATCCGTAAGTGTCAGAACTGCTGTCGCTCCTGCATTTACTATATACTTCCTGGTGAATGATCCCTCACACTTGACACCTCACAGGATAACACTACTACAAGTATTTTCTTTTCTTGATCGAATTATTACAAACATATCACATTCAGCACAAAGTCTAAACCATTGCGAGTAAGAGCGAACATTTCGAAAGATAATCATCTATGGCTGGCACTGCTACATACTTACTCATTCTGGTGCTAGGGAAGTGCAACATGTGCTGCTCTTCCTCCCTCTGCAAACCAGGAAACTAAGACATCGGTGGCTCCCAAGTCCATGTTGTTGATCCCATAGGAATGAAATGCGTGCAGCCACCTACGAACACTAAGCTACTGACGCCTCAAAAGAAAAAAACTTGCAGCACTAAGAACAAACTCGATTAGAAAATACAATGATCGAGAAAGTATAGAAAATATCAAGAAATGTACTTACTTTTTTGACACGCTATAACACTGATTTTTTTTTCTTTTTACAGATCTAATTGATCCTAAAAATGGCAGAAGTGCCCCCCCAAAAAAATGTACTCACTCTTTAAATGACAATGAATGCGGTGTTTATATTGACTTAGAGACAAGATAAATGGTTGAAATGAATCAAATTCAGTGAGTTATAGGGTGTCAAAAAGTGAGTACATCTTTTTTTATGGGTGGACACCCTGTATATTAATCATCGGGTGGTCAGCTGTGTGTGTCCCCTGCAAACGCGCCAACAAACACTTGAGCGAAAACAGTTCTAGGAAGACCGCACTGCGTGAGCTGTGCTAACTCACACATGCGGGAGGACCAAGCCAGACAGACACGAGAGGGTTGAACAGTGACGTAACGCACCATCATCAAGTAAATTACGAATGAACATGGGAGTTCTACACTGGTCGTGTGATGGAGTGGATCTACCAGTGATAAGAAAGACGTCACTTCAAGGGAATATATATTATACATAAGTGTTCAAGATAATTCTGTGGCTTATTGTTGCCTTATTCCAGAGATTTTGAACGTAAGGACCACACTGCCTCCTCCTGCTGTAGGCCAGATCGCACACCTAATAAGAGCGACTGCTTGAACAGGACCAACCCAAAAAAGCCTCTTGGGGTAAATGAGAGTAAATGAGGAAATTCTTAACCATAAGTGTAGGTTGGTGAACCGCTAGTGAAGTGAGGCGCCAATCTTGGTGTCTAGGGTAGTGAGACTCGCTGCTGTGAAATTACACAGAAGGAATGATGAAATGAAGAGCTTAGGGGGAGAGGAGGGAGGGGAGCAACGAGAGACAGCAAATGGACTCCTTAAACGGCAACCGTGGATCTTCTGAAGGGGAGAGTGGACATGGATGACTGGTGGACTCAGACCACAATTAAGGATGATGAATATGTGTTTTAAGTTATCGTACCTAATGAGGATGGTAGGAAGGCTTCTAGGAGTAATATCTGTCTCTAAGGAGGAGTGAAAAATGACCCTCATCTGGTCAGGAAAGACCCATGCTCTCTTCACGTTGCAGTGGATGATGATTTTCATGACTTAGAGAGAAAATTATGTTAAGAAATGTCAGCGTTTTTAGCGCATACTCGACGCCTTTGCTACACGTACAAAGGACATTGATCAAGATGTCTTTCAGCGGATTTCTAAGCCACCATCAACTAATACGGGGAAGAAGACACTTATTGTCTGGGGCTACAAGACAATTTAGCAAAGTTTGCACGAAAGCTTCAGGGAGTGATCAGGCTGGACCACGTTCAGAAAATTTCTGGGGATTTTCGTCGTCCACTTAACTACCCGTATCACCTTCAATAATACCTAGGACACCTACCTGTCTCATTTACGTTACTAGTAGACACCTGTAACACGTGTGGTAATGTCCTGGTTAATCTTCTACACCTGTAAGAGTATTCGAGTCATGTGCAACACCTATAGACATCTGCAACACCTACAGACACCTGTAATACATTCAGCGATAACCCAGACACCTGTAGCATCTGCACCTATACCCAAGATATGCTTTACACCTGCATTAGTGCCCTAGACACTTAAAACACCCGAAGCATCACCTTAAAACACTTAAAACAACCGAAGCATCACCTTAAAACACTTAAAACACCCTCAGCATCACCTTAAAACACTTAAAACACCCTCAGCATCACCTTAAAACACTTAAAACACCCGAAGCATCACCTTAAAACACTTAAAACACCCTCAGCATCACCTTAAAACACTTAAAACACCCGAAGCATCACCTTAAAACACTTAAAACACCCGAAGCATCACCTTAAAACACTTAAAACACCCTCATCAATACCTTTAAACACTTATATGTAGCAATAGATGAATACCTGTAGCAGTTTCAGTAGCACTTTAGACAACTGAAACTCCTGCAGAAGAAGTACCCTGAACATCTGTGCCACCTGCAACAGTGTTGTAGATACCTATAATACTTGCAGACACTGCACCAGACATTGATGTTACCTTCATCAACACCGCTGTCACACCAGTGGCTGTAACTTAGACACGTGTTTCACACTTGCGGAGGTGCTTTGGACATCTGTAGCAGTAGCTTAGGCATATGGCATACCTGCCTCAATATCTCAGACACTTGCAACACTAAAAGGAGTACAATAAATGACATATGATAAGTACGAGATTTCATAAAAGATTCGAGCATTTTTCGCAAATGGTTTCTGGAGTGTTAAACTGGTTTGGTTTCTGGAGTGTTAAACTGGTTTGGTTTCTGGAGTGTTAAACTGGTTTGGTTTCTGGAGTGTTAAACTGGTTTGGTTTCTGGAGTGTTAAACTGATTGGGTTTCTGGAGTGTTAAACTGGTTTGGTTTCTGGATTATTAAACTGGTTTGGTTTCTGGAGTGTTAAACTGGTTTGGTATCTGGAGTGTTACACTGTTTTGGTTTCTGGAGTGTTAAACTAGTTTGGTTTTAAACTCAAGGTAAGCGAGAGATGTATTACGTCGTTTGGCTGTTTAATGTTTAATGTATTCACTGATGGAGTAATGGGAGAGGTTATGGCTGATGGTGTGGGTACGAAGGAAATTGGATAGTGTTGGAGAAGGTCTGGGGAAAAAAAAAGAAGAGATGTTCAGTGTCGATGACGTAGAGATAAGACAAAGAAGTCAGTCAGATGAGGAGCATAGCAACGAAGAAGAAAATGTAATAAAGGTGTGCAATAAAAGCACATTTTGGCATGTGGATGCCAACAGGAAGGCATACGTGCTTGAGAGAGAGAGAGAGAGAGAGAGAGAGAGAGAGAGAGAGAGAGAGAGAGAGAGAGAGAGAGAGAGAGAGAGAGAGCACATTTTGGCATGTGGATGCCAACAGAAGCAAAAGCGTGCTTGAGAGAGAGAGAGAGAGAGAGAGAGAGAGAGAGAGAGAGAGAGAGAGAGAGAGAGAGAGAGAGAGAGCGCACATTTTGGCATGTGGATGCCAACAGAAGCAAAAGCGTGCTTGAGAGAGAGAGCGAGAGAGAGAGAGAGAGAGAGAGAGAGAGAGAGAGAGAGAGAGAGAGAGAGAGAGAGAGAGAGAATGAGAGAGAGAGAGAGAGAGAGAGAGAGAGAGAGAGAGAGAGAGAGAGAGAGAGAGAGAGAGAGAGAGAGAACCGTTTCTTATGGCTGAATGAACCGATGATAGAGAAGTTACCAATCAGGATCTCTCTCTCTCTCTCTCTCTCTCTCTCTCTCTCTCTCTCTCTCTCTCTCTCTCTCTCTCGGTTGTATATGTGGCGAGGGACGATGGAACGGCGGGTAGAGGCACCCAGAGGGAGATCTAATCAACAGATAAATGGTCAGATCACGTAGCAGGTTAATGACAAGACAAGGATATAGGTTCCCAGCTGCGCCGGGTTCCCTCGGTTGGTGGCATGTTGTCCGCTGTTGTGTATGTTTCTCAGGCACCGTAACAACATAATGGCTAATGGAAAGCACAGCAGTCAAGATGGATCCCCGAAGAAATGGGAGGTGAGGTGAGGGAAGGGATGCGTAGACTGAGGAATGAGGGTATTAGATTTTTTTTTATATTCTGGAGGGCACAGTGGGAGCCTTACTCTTGTGTAGCGTATGGAGTAGAGAATGTGGACCTGGGTAGTGTAGCCTACACTCCAGGAGCGGGACGGGTGTACACGCAGCAGGCGATGTGGACGGAGGGAATAGCCTACACCAGATGGAGGAGAGGGACGGGTGTACTCACAGTAGCTGACGTGGATGAAGATCGTAGCCTACATCAGAGGGAGAGGCGATGTAGAGGGAGAGTGTTAGCCTACACCGGACAGAGGAGTGAGCCGGATATACACACAGGAGGCGATGTAGAAGGGAAAATGTAGCTGACAAATACAAAAGAAGACAGAGGAATTCAAACAGCAACAGACTATTGGGTCCTTTAGGGGCTGTTTGTGATAGAGGAAGAGGTCTGAAACACATAGAAGAAGGAGCAAGATGTGGATATTTTAAAGAGAATCTTAACGAAAACTTTTCATGTAATTAAGGAGACACAAATAGTGAAGATAATGTCCATGGGCTTAATTAAATGTGAGAGCCCTACTTAAAAATCCAAGAAATTTTGTTCCCCCTTTTAATTGCTTTTGTGTTTGGCTTTAGGTCACCAGAGATTATCATCCCCCAAATCTTTTTCCTAGTTTACCTTTTGTGGTTCAGTGCCATTCATGCGGTAGATCACCTGTTCGTTTTTGCTTATCGATGTTATCATGGATTTGTCACCTTCCAGCCCAGCCCGTCCGTTTGTCTATGCTCGATGAAGCTTCAGACGCGCGTTTTCTGTTGTATATGTATGTGCGGGGGGGAGAAGGGGTGTCATTTCGTGTGTGGCGGGGTGGCGACGGGAATGAATAAAGGCAGCAAGTATGAATTATGTACATGTGTATATATGTATATGTCTTTGTATGTATATATATGTATACGTTGAAATGTATAGGTATGTATATGTGCGTGTGTGGACGTGTATGTATATGCATGTGTATGTGGGTGGGTTGGGCCATTCTTTCGTCTGTTTCCTTGAGCTATCTCGCTAACGCGGGAGACAGCGACAAAGTATAGTAAATGAATAATGAATATATATATATATATATATATATATATATATATATATATATATATATATATATATATATATATATATATATATATATATCCTTACGAGTTCACGGGGAAAATGAAACACGATAAGTTCCCAAGTGCACTTTCGTGTGATAATCACATCATCAGGGGAGACACAAGAGAGAAATATCACAGTCAGTTGATATACATCAAAGAGACGAAGCTAGGACGCCATTTGGTAAACATGTGATTAACCATATGTGTGTGTGTGTGTGTGTGTGTGTGTGTGTGTGTGTGTGTGTGTGTGTCGAGATTATTATGTTTAACTTGGCAAAGAGACAGGTTAGTTGGGACGAGTTTGAACGGCGAAAGACAGGAGAAAGTACAATGTCTTGCATACCTGGGAGCGGACAGTGCGGTGAATGGAGCCACAGAAGCGGAGTTGAGTCATAGAGTGGACGAGGAAGAGAAGGTTCTCGGAGCATTGAGGAATGTGTGTGTGGGGAGAGAGGGAGAGAGGTCACTATGGGCGAGGGCGAAAATGGGTATGTTTGAAAGTACAGTCGTCCTGAGGGTGTTGTGTGAATGCGAGACATGGGCATTAGATGAGAGTGTACAGGAAAGAGTCTTGGAAATGATATGTTTGAGGATGATACGTCGTGTTAGGAGGGTTGGTAGAGTAAATATATAAGGGTAATAAGAAGAGTGAGATTGAGAGAGCTGAAGAGGGTGTGCTGAAATAGTTTGGGCTTATGGAGAGAATGAGTGAAGAAAGGTTGCCAAAGAGGATATATCTAGTCAAAAGTGGAGTGGTAAGGAGAGGGAGAGGAACCAACTTGGAGGAGGAAGGAGTGGAGTGAATAAGATCTTAGGTGCTCGGGGCCTGAGCATACAGGAGGATGAAGGGCATGCAGAAAATAGAGTAAATTGGAACGATGTATTATACAGGGGTCAACTTGCTTTCATTGGGCTGAACCAAGGCACGTGAAGCGGCCGGGAAAAGCACAGAAAGGTCTGTGGGGCCTGGTTGTGGACAGGGGGTTGAGGCTTCGGTGCAGTACACATGACAGCTAGAGAATGGATGTGAATGAATCAGGTCTTTTCCTCGTCTGTTTCTGACGCTACCTCATCAACGCGTTTGGCTACCTCGCCAACAAGTTTGAAAGAAACAAAGCGATGGTGCGCAGCCACCATCGACTTAACTCTTCACTATCACCTCAGCAATCAACTAGAAGAGAGGCTGATGGACAGTCTGAGGAAGAAAGACAAGCTTGATGGAGAGTGTTGTGGGTGAAGGAGTGTTTCTGACGACGAGGACTAATGGTAAAGGTGAGGGTGCTGGTGGGTGAGGATGCATAGCGAGGGTGGGAAAAGATACCCGGTGTGATGAACCATTGCTCGAGTGAGGATGAATGGTTCTAGCACCTGGACAATGGCTCTGCCGAGGGAGAAAATCAGTCAGGACGAGGCACTTGAGCCATGGTGAGGAATTCAGTGTTGGGAGAGAGTTATAAGAATATGGGATTGTGATGTAAAAACACAGAGGGTACGTAGGCTGAGGGATGGGCTTGCCAGTCTGACGAAGGGATAAAGGTAAGCGTCTACAGTAAGGAGTGGTAGTCAGGGTGAACGAGAGATAGAGTATAGCTCTGCCTGTAGGGGTGAGGGTGGCAGGTTCCACCTGATACGCGAGTTGCCTAGCTAGGCAGTAGAATGAGTAGCTGTTATGGGGGTTGTAAATGTTTACAGCCTTCGTCTGTAGTCCTTATGTGTATGTACTATGATGGAGATTCAGTGGGTGTGCGGTTGACCGTGGTAAAAAGAGAAAAGTGGGATTGTGGGGAATGTGGTGGGTATGTGGGTGGTGTATTGATGGAAAATGATGGAGATATAAGCAGAGGGTTGAAGTTATTGGATGAGTTGTGGGTACGGGTGGAAGCTATGGGTTCATAAGAATGGGAATGGACTGGAAATTGCGCTCAGAAAGCATGGAACAAATGAGCCCCATCCTCATTGTTTTGTATTTACTTCGGATGAGTTTCATCAACCATGTATCAGTCCAGCTTTGGAGTTTGTTAAGGTCCTCCTGTATATTGATGCAATCATCATAATTCTTCATGTCTCTCGTGATCTTAAGGATCATCCGCAAACAAATTCAGGCGTAGGACCATGTCTTCTTGTGAAGTCATATGAGTGGAGATGAATGAGTAGATATGAGTCGTAAGGCTTCATAATGAATAAGCTGAGAGTAAGTGATTAGTGATGTAGTGTAAGCAGTGAGTAAATAGGTGAGGAAACATGAGTATAAAATACATAAGGAGCAAGGGGGGAAAAGGGAAAATAAATATCAGTCACAAGCTAACAAACCACTAACCATCCATCGTTGATCCATGCCACTCGCGAGTCTCTGCAGCAGCTGATGTGTCTACACCAGCCCACTAATGTGCGGAGAGCGAGCGAGAGACGGCCCCCGTCCATCTCTGCTGGGGGACGTGTTAACGAGGACAGCGGCCAGGTGCAGCGGGCCGGAGCACACTCAGGTAATAGGACGAGCACTTGTTATGCCCAGAGCGTCCCGTGTGGCAGGCTACGAGTGCATACCCCATGCATCTACCACTGGCTTGCCCCACTAATGAGGAACTCTTGTAATCCGGAGTGGCAGACCAGAGAGGATGAAAAAGTTTTATTGCAGCTGCTGTGGTACATCATACAGGCAAGAAGCTGGATGATCTAGTCCCACTGAGGATATAAAAGACGAATAGCAATATCACAGGAAAGGATTCAGTGTTTGGATAAAAAAAAGATTTTTTTTTGCTCTTTGTTATTTCTGCTGAAGATTATGTAACAGAGGCCATGTCATGGACGCTTCCTCCCTCCCCAAGGATAGCCAATATAGACACGAGCGAATTAGGAGAGTCAAGGGATCACGAGACGAGCAGACGCTGCACCAACACGTACTAAGACGAGTGATGAGGTCACAACTCGTGGTGTTCTGTGTTGACATTTTCGTCGCAGGTGATCCATACTCGATCCAGAACTCTAAGTCACCTGGGTTGGATGCAGGACGGAGGCTGGCTGGGTAAGGGGGGGTAGAGGGATTCGTCGAGGAACAGGAGGTATTGTGGGAGGAGGGGAAGGAGGTTTGAATTGATGGAGGTTAATGGTGTCTTAGGGCAAGGGCGACTTGAGACCCAACACCCATACAGTATCAGTCAACCCGGGGCACCGAACTCTACTGAAGGATGCGTTAAAAAGGGTCATCCTTCCATGACTTTCGCTGAGATAATGGATGACGACGGCCGCACAGCTTCCAATGAGGTGCACAGATCTAGTATCGCCCGCCACACGGTTGTCCCTCACGACCACCGGACAGTGACTGTTGTCGCAGGATATGGTGTTATTGATGTCAGTGATATGGCAGGGATCGACACCACTGGGAGCCACTGCAGTGCTGGGTACACGACTACTGCGTGTGTATCTGTGTGTTTGTAATTTACCAATTCGAACGGGACGAAGAGGGAGGTTTTAAAATCGTTGGGTCCCATATCTTACCTTCTGTCATACACTTTCTTTTTTCCAATTCTATTTATATATCATCCGTATTTGCATTCTATTTTCTTAACTTATTTCCATTGACCCCATTACTCTGTTACTATAGAACTACATCTTTACTCATTTTCGAAAAGGTTTCTCGCCTAGTTTCTTGTTATCGCCTCAGTTTTTAGAAACTTGAAGGTTGTGATCAAGTCACTCCTTACTCTTCTCTCTTTCCTGGTGGGCAAATTTAAAAATAACCAATTTATCATTGTAATTTAGCTCTCTTGATTCGGGTATCATTATTTTCTCCCTCTTCTCTGGACCTTCTCTATCACTTCTTTATGCTTGAAGTACACAATGCCGTCGACGCATTTGCGACAAAAGATATGACCAAATCTGGGAAGCCTATATAATGATATTGGCCTAATGTACATTGTGGACAATCTAAGGGGCATTTCCCTGTGTCAAATACTATCATTTACCAGACACACAGTTCGTCCCCTTCACTATCCTCCTCGCTTCGCATTAGCTAGTACAATGTCGATTGCCAAGTCGCCCTCACACTGACTCCTGCAGCGTATATCATACTTGATGATGTTCGTATTGAGGCCTTCTTTCGTTGCGTCTTATCTATCTTCGCTGATTTGCATTTACTTGGGATGAATATCATCAACCATATGTATATCAGACCAGCTTTGGGAATTGATTAGGTCCCCTTGTAAGTCGACGCAATCCTCATCATTCTTTATTTCTCTCATGATCTTAAGTGTCATCCACAAACATATCACATCTGTTAAGGAGAGCAATGAATGGGCCCAGCACAGCGCCCTGATGCACGCCGCGTGTGACTCCAATCTATTTCGAGAGGGGGTTCCCTCTAACGTGCGTCTTTTATTACCTTTCATGAATATAATATTCTACCTAGTGAAAGAGTCTCCCCTTTATTCATATACGATGATCCAGCTTCTTTCCTTGTGGATCTGTGTATATCTTTACCTATGTACGTATTCGTGTTTACCTTTTTTTAGTATCGTACTAGGATGGAGTTTTACACTCGTGGAGCCCCATCTCTTGAAAATCCTCTGCTATAATTCAACTTCTGAAATTCACGTATGCTGTGTGCATGAACCACGTCTTCAGTCAGTATGTGTGTGTGTGTGTGTGTGTGTGTGTGTGTGTGTGTGTGTGTGTCATGAAGCGTACAGAGTCCCTGCTCTGCCCATACAAGGGCAACACTGTGTAGCCTCCTCCCTTAAACACGATGTCATTACTTATATAGGATGACCAACCTTCCCTGGAGGCCTGACGCTCCATCTCCTTAACTCCCTCCCACTCGCGCTACCCCTCCCCTACCTCACACCGCCATCTCATCGCCTCTCTCTCTCTCTCTCTCTCTCTCTCTCTCTCTCTCTCTCTCTCTCTCTCTCTCTCTCTCGTCCTCCTGCATCTTCAGCCATCGCATCCGCCACCTCTCCTCAACTCATAACACAACCCGTTATCTGACTCTTCATCTTCGCCTCCCCTCACTGTTGCTTAATCCCATTGTCTTCTCGCTATTTCTATGACTAAGTGCATATCTCACGCTCCGTCAGCCTACCAGATCACACTATCCTTCACCCTCTCGTATCAAATCGCCAATCACCAATGATCAATATTGTCATTATCATTATTATTATAATTATCATTATTATCATCAGTATTATTATCATTATTATTATTATTATCATTATTATCATTATTATCATTATTACTATCATCATCATCATTTCCTCGGGACCCCCTCTCTCAGCGAATTAGAGGCTCCTACAGCTTCAAGACTGCACTACACTCAGTAGCAGTGACAGGATGAACTCCTTTCAATCGAGAACTTCTTTCACGAGTCTGTACTCTTGTTCCGTCAACTGAGGTAAACACAACCTCGCTAGATGTGACTTTCCACCAGCTGTGTCAGCAGCAAGGTTTCCTGCAACACCATAAACCATTGATGGAACATACTGCGTGTAAAGATGAGTTCGATGGTCAGGAAGGCGCGAATATAGTCTTCACGAACATCAGTGTCTTGATATGTGTTTGTGTCAGTGGAGACACTGTGTGTGTGTGTGTGTGTGTGTGTGTGTGTGTGTGTGTGTGTGCTGCAATCCCATAGCCTCACGGTGACTCATTATTAATGAGAGGAGCGACCTCCTCGCTAGGTTGGCGATAATGTTTTACTTAATTGTTTAAACTAACCTATATGCCTACATCCTTGTCTATATGTATAGTACACGTACAATTATTAGACTAGCAACGTATGTATTGTACTTATACCTTTATAGACACCCACAGCTGCACTAGTGCGCGTGCTCAATCATAACCCTACACCCACAACCTCAACTCTACCTATACTGTCGCATGTGTTTATGCCACCTAGGACGCGTCTCTGCCTTTACCTTGCCTCACACGGGACACCTGCAGACACACTAGTCTGCATCCGCAGCGACCCCTACACCTGCAACTATCTCTACACCTGCAAACTACACCTACACCTGTAACTACCTCTACACCTGCAACTAAGCTACACCTGCAACTACCCCTACACCTGCAACTACCCCTACACCTGCAACTACCCCTACACCTGCAACTACCCCTACACCTGCAACTACCCATACACCTGCAACTAAGCTACACCTGCAACTACCCCTACACCTGCAACTACCCCTACACCTGCAACTACCCCTACACCTGCAACTACCCCTACACCTGCAACTAAGCTACACCTGCAACTACCCTACACCTGCAGCATAGTCGACGACACCTGTAAACATCATCTATAATATATCTAATTCTCTGGATCCTCTCGGCGTCTTAAGTTGATTATGAAACGAGGACTTTATACTATGAGGTCTCGTTAGGGAGACAATGATAATTGGTTTGCTGGTTTGTTTGAACTTAAGTCCTATCAACTGCCATAGTCATTAAGGCCATCAACATCAATATACATCCACCATTTGGAAAATACTGAACACCATCTTTAGGTATTAAGGATAATTCTGAGACTAAATACACTCTCACTATGCATAGGATGCTCATTTGAGCATCCTATCGACGCCTGGCAGACAATGATGGTAGCTGGAAGTAGAGGATGTACATTATACACACACCCTCCTCATTCTGAGGCCACATACACTCTCACTATGCATAGGATGCTCATTTGAGCATCCTATCGACGCCTGGCAGACAACGATGGTCGCTGGAAGTAGAGGATGTACATTATACACACACCCTCCTCAGGTGTTACATGCAAGTCTAAGGCCACATACACTCGGGACCTGGAATTGCTATGAACCTCCAGGTTCCGTCGCACCCCCCATCGCCCTGATGACGTGTGGTAGATCATAATGGTCGCCTGAAGTGTAGTAGGTCTTACATTATACATGATGGTGAGGAGGAGAACGACAGGTTCCTCTCAATTCAAGACGACAGAAGTGAGTCTTCCAGTGTCCCGACCAGGAGCAGGTGGTGATAGCATGTCTGGTATTATCTTTTTTGTGTTTTTGTTGTTAATTGTGATACGTCAGACGTTCCAGATTATCATAACTAACACACACACACACACACACACACACACACACACACACACACACACACACACACACACACACAGAGGGGAAACAGGAGACCCCGGTGTGCTACGTGGCGTAGCCAGGTTATCTAACAACTTGACGTACATAGAACCATGGTAATTTGGAGTGAGGGAGGAAGGGAAGGAAGAGTGGGAGGACGAGGCACCGCCAACACGTCACTCGAGACCTACAGCCTCCCGTCCTCCCTCTTTTGCATCGCCCGGATTTTTATGGCGTCTGGAGAGGCCCTCGCCGCGCCTGGGTAATATTCCCCGATGTATCTCACTGGCCGGGGTCGGAGAGGGTAGTCATTACGAGGCTCGGGTTATGTATGGCCTCGGCATACACCAGTCGATTAAGGTCTCGTTTTTCCTATTGTCGAAGGCACTACAGGAGGATAAGTTCCTCTCGACCTACTATGAGATTTCTGTCTATCTGTCGAACCATGATGTACGGCAGTTCCTCCCATGGTACAGACCGTACCATTGACATAGGTGCCTTCCCATGAATCTTACTGTGCAAGAATAGGGCTATGCTAAGTGCTAATGGTAACCCTTGGGTAGGTCAGTGTTAAAGGGCTGAACATGTTGCTCCATATACCAGTATGACCAGGGGAGACGAGTGGAGTGTATACATGTACGTATGCGTCTACAGCCCAGCTGGACTACGCTACGGGACCCGTCCATGATACAGAACTGGTTATGGTCGATGATTAGTTCAGGTCCTGGAGTGCAAGGTGGTCATTACCACCATGATCCACAGGTGTTGCTGCTGCTGCCGCTACCATGATCCACAGGTGTCTGCTGCTGCTGCTACCATGATCCTCAAGTGTTGCTGCTGCTGCCGCTACCATGATCCTCAAGTGTTGCTGCTGCTGCCGCTACCATGATCCACAGGTGTTGCTGCTGCTGCCGCTACCATGATCCTCAAGTGTTGCTGATGCTGCCGCTACCATGATCCTCAAGTGTTGCTGTTGCTGCCGCTACCATGATCCACAGGTGTTGCTGCTGCTGCTACCATGATCCTCAAATGTTGCTGCTGCTGCCGCTACCATGATCCTCAAGTGTTGCTGCTGCTGCCGCTACCATGATCCACAGGTGTTGCTGCTGCTGCCGCTACCATGATCCTCAAGTGTTGCTGTTGCTGCCGCTACCATGATCCTCAGGTGTTGCTGCTGCTGCTACCATGATCCTCAAGTGTTGCTGCTGCTGCTGCTACCACGATCCTCAGGTGCTGATGCCATGATCCTCGGGTGTTGCTGCCATGATCCTCCTATGTTGCTGTCGTGATCTTCAGGTGTTGCTGCTGCTGCCATGATCCTCGGGTGTTGCTGTCGTGATCCTCAGGTGTTGCTGCTGATGCTGCCATGATCCTCGGGTGTTGCTGTCGTGATCTTCAGGTGTTGCTGCTGCTGCCATGATCCTCGGGTGTTGCTGTCGTGATCCTCAGGTGTTGCTGCTGCTGCCGCTACCATGATCCTCAGGTGTTGCTGCTGCTGCCGCTACCATGATCCTCAGGTGTTGCTGCTGCTGCTGCCATGACCCTCGGGTGTTGCTGTCGTGATCCTCAGGTGTTGCTGCTGCTGCTACAATGGTCTCCGCGTGGCTACTAATCCCACGCTGCCCAGTATGACTAGTGCTACCATGATCATTAATGTGGCTCCTGTTACCATCCTCTTCTGACCCCGACCCACACTCCTTCACTCACCCTTAACCTCCCTTGACCACAACCCACAACAACCCGCCCCCCTTCCATCCCTCACCGCCTTCTCCCTTCCACTCGCACGCTCCTACCTGCCGCCGGTGACCTGTTGCTGGCCTTGTTCCCTCTCGTCCACACCTGGTACGACCTCTGTTCGACTACCCTCCATGTTGGCTGAGCCGGGCCTTTCCCAGCCCCAGCTCCGCCCCTTCCTTGTTAAGCCGCTCCTCCTCCTCCTGCCACTTCTACACCAATATATTCCAGCCTTGGCGCTCGTAAAGGCAGGGAAAAATCTCTCAATAAATTTTCTCCCCTGGTTTCCAAACACAAATGCCTCTCGGGCAATTTCAACCATTTTCCCCCACACCTCCCCCATGCCAGTAGGTTCAATCATCCCAGATTGTTTCATCATCTCATTTACCACCATCCATACCAGAGAAGAGGTCAAACGTTATAGGTACTCGTTAGTAGAGATATAGTTCACGTCATCACAGTTGGTCAAGTCGCTGAAGATCATAAACTTGGAGAGCCTGAGGGTAGGAGAAAGGAGGTCTCAAGTTCGTGCCAGCGAAGTAAGGAGAATGTTCTTGAAACTCGAAGTCTGGAGGTCATAGACTGGTGATGCAGGTATCTACATCACCCTACACTAACTATAAGGGCGTGGCTTATGTTACGGGTTGGGTCAGTGCCCATATATATGGACAGTGGAGTGGTGTATGAGGCAAGTTACATTCGACGGGATGAAGGGTCTCACATATCTAGTACATATTATTGGTTGGGTCACTCCATAAGAACACAACTGACTTCTCTACTCACATATCTCTCAACCACGCTGCTGGGTCTCTTAGTCACCCTACCCAGGTCTCTAAATCATCTCATTAGATCTTCGAATTAAATAAGGTGTCAAGTCTCTAAGACCATCCATCAAGACTCTTAGATTACATGTAAAAGATTGTATCTATATCAATAGTCTCTTCTTACATGTACACATCTTAATCTACTGCTACGTCTCCAGCCTACGCACGTCAGTAATATAGAAGGGCAACTCTTAATCTTTAAAAAACATTCTGAACTCCACCTTAAGTCTTCATATATCATAATTAGTGTTTAGACTCCACAAACATCTTCAAGGACGATCATGTCTCTCATAAAACCCAATTTAGGAAAACAAACACTAAAGTCCCTGACTTACATCACGAGGTCTCTACGCTTGAACATTATATCTCGAAACCGTATTTGAATCCACAAATTGAATCTGGTAAAGAACAAAGACGCTGTGGAAGATATTAGGAGAAAAACAACCGTGTTCATAGCCGATGTGTGTTCAACATCACACCAGCAAATAAGAGAACCATAGGATATAATGATAATTACCCTCTCAACAAAAGACTTTGTCCATTATAAGAACGTGTCTCCCACCCCCTCCCTCAAAGCGCCATAAAGATAACAAAAAGGAAAATGTGACACTCATTAGTACTTCGTCATGTCTCCTTTGGCTTTGATTACGAGCTGCGTATGTCTGGGCATTAAACTGACAGGGTCTCTGAGATAGTCTACGTCCATGTTTTGGGTCCATAGGGTCTTGACCTCCTTAAATGAGGCGAGGCACTGTTGCGGTGTTATAGGAAGCAAGCTTGACTTTATCTGGTTCCAGCAGTGCTCGATTGGGTTACTGTCTGGTGAGTTCTCAGGCTACTCCAGGAGCTGAATGTTTTTCTCTGATAACCAATTCATCACCTTTCTAGCCTTATGGCAGGTGGCACTAGCCTGCACCCGAAAACCTCATAAAAAAGGAAGCACATGGTCCTCTATCGCCCTAAGGTACTGCTCTATATTCATTGCACCAGTAAAGCAACCCTAGATCACACCATACAGTATCTGGGTGTTTCACCGTCTTCACTGTGAAACGAAAGGCACACTGGCTGGCACCCTCCGGCCTCCTCACCCTTCCCTGCTTCGATTGCATACACTTAAAGAAAACATCACCTTACTCCACTATTACTCACTCCAGTCCTTGTATTTCTTTGCAAATGCAGGTCGCTTGTGTTTCATTTGTTTCGTAGGCAGAGGTTCGGTAAATTGCAAGCGGGAAGGAATGTGAAGATCCTTTTGCAGGCAATGTAGAATGGTTCTTTGAGAGACGTTTCCTAGAAGTTTTGGATAGCTTTCTTGAGCTCGGCGTCTGATCTGCGGGGTTGCTTACTTACTTATCGTTTTAAGAGGTTATCTGTAGATCTAGAAGTCTACCTCTTCCTTGAGCGACCAAGGATGGGTTTAGGTGGTGGGATGACGTTGTCAGAGAATGGCACGAGCGCTGGCAAGCTGCCGCCCGCCTGATCATGCGTTCTTAGCGCCCACATTTTCTCGCTTCCAGGCGACAACTCGGGCTTTCTTTTCCTTAGAAAGGTAAGAGCCAACCATCCTGACCCACAGGTAGAAGAAATACGTGCCCAGAAGCGAGATTCCGAAAATGATGTAGAAGCCAAGAGGAATAAAGAACGAACATCCCTCCCTAAAAATAGCTTGAGGCACACTGAGGTGGGCTGCTTGTGCTCACACCGTTAAAAATACTAGTCTCAACGACCAGATATATGATGATTTCACCCTGAACGCGTCATATGCTTATATCAGCAATAAACCACTGTCAGCATGACTGTCTCAGCCACTGCCTACCATCTCCTACCATCACAAACACACCACTGTCAGCATGACTATCTCAGCCACTACCTGTCATCCACTTCCATCACTAACGCACCACTATCAACGTGACCATCTCAGCCACTACTTACCATTCCCTACCATCACTAACGCACCACTATCAACATGACTATCTCATTCATTACCAACCGCCCCTAACCATCAACACCACAAGCACCACCATAACCTCTTCCAACACTATCACGACTGTGGTTCCATCCATTAATACCATTACCACCATCACCACCACCACGAACTGTCTTCTGGCGTCGTCTGGTAGACAGAAGAGCCTCCTCCTGTTGACTTCTTGATATCTTGAGCACGACGGTACAACCCTCAGGCATGTTATGGCTTAGTCTTTGACATGACCCTTGAGGATCGATCAGGTCAGAGGTCACGCCATCACACGCCAGAGGTCGTGCTGTCGTGCTCAGGACACGTACCGTCGTGCTGGAGTTAACCTCACTCCACTTTGGTCACCAGCTTCACTGTTGCTGTTGCTTAGAAATATCGTAGACAAGATGAACTTAAGAGAAACCCGCTTCAGAGGATTCTATATTCGGAGACCTTCCTGTGTAGGTGCTGCCGTTTCCAACTTGCTCTGGAAGGCCCCCTCGACCCGTCCAGCAGGATGCGCGGAGCCAGACCAATTAGGAACTGGTAACCTAACAAGCTGTGTGTGTGAGGCAGGTCCGCCAGGCTTGTCGACTGCATGCATAATTTTCAGATTAAAGTGTTGATTGGTTTAATCGTCCCATCTCTTTCTTTCTCTTTTTTTTTTAGCTTCTCCTCCGTTTAGTTGTGTAGCTGCGTGTTCGTTTGCTCATTCTTTTGGCTTCAGTCAGAAAAGAAGGAGGAAGATGGTAGAGTCTCTGAAAGAAAAGACTGGAGAGACTTATATCCTGCTAAGTAAGTCTTCATATAAGGCTACACCGAGAGTGGAGACGAAGCGAAACTTATATTGATTTCTTTTTTCTCCAGTAGTCCATCAAAGTAGTTCCCGGAATTATCAGATGAGCCATTAAAAAATCTCGTGCTCCGCAGGATGGTGGTGTGGTGGCTGTGTATGGAGTGGTTGGTGTGGCCCAGCTACACTGTGGCCTTCAGTACACTCGTGGTCCTCCTGCAAGTTATTTCTGTGGCCACTCAACATTTCCTTAGCTTGTTTCTTAATGTGGGAAGGGGAAGACCTGAGTGGCTGTGTAGTGTGTGGGTGGAGAGCTGCCCTGGGTGCAACACCTGGAAGGTGGCGTCATCGGTGAGGAACTGACTGAGCAAAATGGTTTGAGGTTTGATCATGGATTATGATTATAGTAAGTCTTCGAAGAGATGCTGAGTCAGTAACTCTGTGAATGATGATGATAGAGATAATGAAGGTAATGAAGGTAATGATTATGATCGTGACAGTTATGATAACAATGATTAGTGCATACAGACAGAAATCCTCAACATGGCCAAGGATTGAAATAGAGCCAAAAAAAGGAACGAAAGAAAGATCTATAATCAGAAAGTTTACTGGGCTTTGGATGACTTATCTGTTAAAAAGGGGGCAGGACACAGTCGTCAGGGACGACATGAGAAGGTATGAGTTCCGTACCCTGATAATGGGACTAGAGAGAAATATGATAATGGCCTAGTATGATTTTCCAGTGGTCAAACAGTGAGCACACAACCCAGTGGTTAAACAGTGAGCATACAACCCAGTTATCAAACAGTGGGCATACGACCTAGTGGTCAAACAGTGAGCATACAACCCAGTCATCAAACAGTGGGCATACAACCCAGTAGCCAAACAGTGAGCATACAACCCAATGGTCAAACAATGAGCATACAGCCCAATGGCCAAGCAGTGAGCATACAGCCCAGTGGCCAAACAGTGAGCATACAACCTAGTGGTCAAACAGTGAGCATACAACCTAGTGGTCAAACAGTGAGCATACAACCCAGTCATCAAACAGTGAGCATACGACCTAGTGGTCAAACAGTGCGCATACAACCTAGTGGTCAAACAGTGAGCATACAACCTACTGGTCAGACAGTGAGCATACAACCCAGTCATCAAACAGTGAGCATACAACCTAGTGGTCAAATAGTGAGCATACAACCCAGTGGTTAAACAGTGAGCATACAACCCAGTGGTTAAACAGTGAGCATACAACCTAGTGGTCAAACAGTGAGCATACAACCCAGTGGTTGTGACGAGTTTTAACTAGAATGGAATCAAAAGCCTTTCGCTTCGTAAGTCCTCCTGGCATCACCTTTTCTTCAACCTCTCCTTTCTGTACGCCGCGATGCTACTGCTGCTGCTCTCCCTCTCTCTCTCTCTCTCTCTCTCTCTCTCTCTCTCTCTCTCTCTCTCTCTCTCTATTCTACAGGTATCACTTTGGCCAGTAAACTTGACCTGTCCGCATGTGTCCCAATTCCTAGAGTTTGGAGCCGTTGGCACGCGTGTGGCTGCTGCTTCCCACAGTTTGTGTGTGGAGATCGGCTACTCGAAGACTGGCTGTTATGACAATTCCTTTTCTTCCTCTTCGAGCAGCCAAGCTGTGGAATTCTCTTCCTTCTTCCGTCTTTCCCTCATCGCATAACCTTCCTTCCTTCATGAGTCAGGTCTACACACACACCTGGGAAGCTCTGATTAACTTCCATCTCTCTTTCCAATATTCAGTTTCGCCCCAGATGGCCTTGATTGGGGCACATTTTTGAAAGAAAAAAAAAGTGGTTGTAGAGACAGACTGGTAGTTACATGGATATGATATATGAGGGCCAGCATAGTGAGGGCCAGCATAATGAGGGCCAGCATAGTGAGGACCAGCATAGTAAGGACCAGCATAGTGAGGACCAACATAGTGAGGGCCATCACGCTAGAGGACCAGCATAGTGAGGACCAACATAGTGAGGGCCAGCATAGTGAGGGCCAGCATAGTGAGGACCAGCATAGTGAGGACCAACATAGTGAGGACCAGCATAGTGAGGACCAGCAAAGTGAGGACCAGCATAGTGAGGACCAGCAAAGTGAGGACCAGCATAGTGAGGACCAACATAGTGAGGACCAGCATAGTGAGGGCCAGCATAATGAGGGCCAGCATAGTGAGGACCAACATAGTGAGGACCAGCATAGTGAGGGCCATCACGCTAGAGGACCAGCATAGTGAGGACCAACATAGTGAGGACCAGCATAGTGAGGACCAGCAAAGTGAGGACCAGCATAGTAAGGACCAGCATAGTGAGGACCATCACTATGCTGGAGGACCAGCATAGACGCAACCTGCGAGCTGGGCGGGAGGCACAACAATGGCCATACAAGCGACGGACCAACAGGTCTTCACGAGGTATTCAAGCCGTTCCCAGTGCCTGTAACCCGACCGCCTCAACCCTTCACTTATCGCAAAATTAAATCCTGTAGAAGAAAGGCGATCCTGGCCCCCCCTCCTGCCGAGGGCTCCCCTCGTAGCGTCGACGTGCAACCATTATCTCCGGCCAGGCAGAGAGCCAATTTTGGAAGGTCTAGGTAGTAGTAGTAGTAGTAGTATTAGTAGTAGTAGTAGTAGTAGTAGTAGTAGTGGTGGTGGTGTAGAGGGAGGAGGAGGGAGAGAACACCTGCATGTCCGATCTGGCCAATTTGATTGCTCCTCCGGCCAGGCAGAGAGCCAATTTTGGAAGGTCTAGGTAGTAGTAGTAGTAGTAGTAGTAGTAGTAGTAGTAGTGGTGGTGGTGGTGTAGAGGTGGGAGGTGAGAGAGAACACCTGCATGTGCGACCTGGCCAATTTGATTGCTCCTCCGGCCAGGCAGAGAGCCAATTTTGGAAGGTCTAGGTAGTAGTAGTAGTAGTAGTAGTAGTAGTAGTAGTGGTGGTGGTGGTGTAGAGGGAGGAGGAGGGAGAGAACACCTGCATGTTCGATCTGGCCAATTTGATTGCTCCTTCAGTCTGACAGGTGGCGGCGATGGCTCCCCCTTTTGTCTCTTTCGTATGACTGCTCGTAGCTCGCTGTGGGAAAAGAGATTCGGAATTGGTCGAGAAGACGTTCAGAAGGCTAATGAGCAATGTTCTACGCATGGGTTGTGTCATTGGGGGGGGGGGGGGGGTGTCAAATGCGTATGGCGTATTTACCTCAGATTCTACGCATGGGTTGTGTCATGGGAGGTCAAATGCGTATGGCGTACTTACCTCAAATTCTACACCCGGTTTGTGTCATGGGAGGTCAAATGCGTATAGCGTATCTACATCATATTCTACGCCTAGTTTGTGTTGTGGGAGGTGAAATGCGTATTTACCCCAGTTCAGAAACGAGATCAAGTACCACATAGCGCCAACCAGTACACACCCACACTCCTGTTTTATACATATTCTACCCGCGGGGAGCTCATTTGCATACGACGTCTTAATATCAGAGTAGGAGAAGCAGTAACTCCACGCGCATGACGGTTCGACCCCTGGAGAACATCGATGTATACTTCCGGGTGTCGGCGCATGACGCATGACAGATAGAAAATGGGTGTGAGCGAAGGAGGCCCTTTCGGCGTCTGTTTCCTGGCGCTACCTCGCTAACGCGGGAAACGAGGAACTAACGGATTTATAGATAACGTCGGCTAGAAACACAAACATACAGTAGCAAAGACATCGATATAACACACACACACACACACACACACACACACACACACACACACACACACACACGATGTCAGAAGTAATCCAGATGAAACCTATAGTTTTGGGTTGTGATGTCAGATATAATCCTAGTAAAACCTATTTTGGGTTGTGATGTCAGAATATAATTCCGATGAAATCCTAGTTTAAGTTGTGATGTCAAAAAGTAATTCCGATACAACCTATTGTTTGGGGTTGTAATATTAAAAGTTGTACCGATAAATCTTAGTTTGACTTGTGATGTCAAACATAATCCCAATAAATCCTAACTTGGATTGTGATATCAGAAAGTAATCCCAATAAATCCTAGTTTTGAGTTGCGGACGTCTAAAGTAATCCCCATGCCCTATAGTTTGGGCTGTAACATCAGAAGGTAATCCACATAAAACCTACAGTTTGGACTGTAATGTCAGAAAGTAATCCAAATAAAACTCACATCTTAGGCTGTGATGACAGAAAGTAATCCCAGTAAATCCTAGTTTTGAGTTGCGACGTCTAAAGTAATCCCGATGACCTATAGTTTGGGCTGTAACATCAGAAGGTAATCCACATAAAACCCACAGTTTGGCCTGTAATGTTAGAAAGTAATCCAAATAAAACTCACATCTTAGGCTGTGATATCAGAAAGTAATCCCAGTAAATCCTAGTTTGAGTTGCGACGTCTAAAGTAATCCCCATGCCCTATAGTTTGGGCTGTAACATCAGAAGGTAATCCACATAAAACCTACAGTTTGGAAGGTCATGTCAGAAAGTAATCCAAATAAAACTCACATCTTAGGCTGTGATATCAGAAAGTAATCCCCCCACCCCACCACAGAGCCTAGCTTGGGTTGCGACGTCAGAAGTAATCCCGATAACCCCCCCCCCCTCAAGTATCGGGTCCCTGGCTGTAGCTGGAACAAGACAGCAATTTGTTGTCTATTAGCCATCGATGCCTCGAGCTGATTCAAGCCTCCTGGGGAGTAACGTAAGATCCCGGGTGGCAGGTAGGCTTACCCCAGGGCTGTCGACTTGGGCCTACCCCAGAAGAGTCTACTGGAACTCCCCCCTTGTAACTAAGTGACTTTAAAACCTACTAGAAATCGAGGTGGGACTGTCTTAAATCCCCTTCAGTACAAACTTGAGGCATGAACGAGGTTTTGGTGTGGTATACTGTGGTTCTGCAATGGCAGCGATACAGATGTAAACAAGCGAGGGAGATAAGGACACACTTCATCTTGTTCATTTCGCGGTTGGCTTCCTCTTGATCCGGGTGAGGCCATCCCTCGAGCACCCAGGAGGGAGTGGCCAGGTAACCCAAGAGGATAATTGACAAAGTGGTCATCGGGGTAGAGTTGCAGGTCAGGTAGGCAGCAGACAGCCTGGTTCTCTTCCTCCCTTACGCCAGCAGCAGGCCGACCGCCAGTTACTCTTCTTCATTTCCTCTTCCTTTGCCTCTTCCTTCCCGTAGCCACAGAGGTGGGAGACTCAATCCGTGGCTTTTATCTTTCTCGTCTCTACCTCCCGACACATTTCCCCCACTGCCTGCATTTGCAGTCTGCCAGCCTGCTCCCTCCCTCAGTCCTGCAAGACCCCCGCCCCAAGACCTGCCTCCTCTCCACCCACTTACCCACCCAACCAGGTTGGCAGGCATTCTGTTATCACCTACAACCATGTATGTTGGAGCGGCCGACTCCCTCTGCTACAGGTCGCTACCTCGCTCGTTCCCTCACCTCCGTAGGTAAGACAGCCTCCACCACGCCCCCTTCTCTCTCTCTCTCTCTCTCTCTCTCATCCCTTCAGATCCCCAGGCCTGCTCCCTCCCTCAGATATGTGAGCAGCAAACCTGCGCTCCCCTTGTCGCTGTAGTTGTACATCATACTCCCTCCAGCCGTTCAGCAATCTGCTCCCTCCTCCATCCTAACTAAGACCCTGATGCCACCCAGCCTCCCACCCACCTCACGCCAGTGGAAGCTCTTTGCTCCTCACCTCGAAGGACATCTCTCTACCTCACTGCACTAGGTAGGTTGGTCAACATCCTCTCGTCTTTGTAATTAAGGAACATCAAATGTCACTCAATCGGCTCAGTAAACCTAGGCTTACATCTCTCACGTCTGTCTTGCTTCAGTAACAGCAACACTACACAGCTGGTAACGGAGGGTGTTGGGTGATACAGTGAGTAATGAGGTGAGGAGATTTGAAGGTACTGAGCGATGCAAGTGAGGTATGTTGTTTTAATTGTCCCTGACGTTTGGTGGATTAGAGAAAAATGTACAGTATTTATCTTTTGATGAAAGCAGGTGTTACCACCGTTACACGGATGCAGTCAGTGTCACAGAGGTGTTACCAGTGTTACACAGGCTTCATCAGTGTTACAGAGGTGACACCCGTGTAACATTGGTGCCATCAGTGCAACACAGTCGTCAACACTGTTACACAGGTGTGACCAGTGTAAAACAGGTGTCATCAGTGTTACACAAGTGTGTCATTGTCACACTGGTACCATAGATGTTACACAGGTGTCAACAATGTTGCACAGGTGTTATCAGTGTTACGAAGGTGTCATCAGTGTGACACAGGTATCAGTATTGTTACTCAGGTGTCATCAGTGTGACACAGAGCCATCAGTGTGTTGCTGATGTTGAAGATCTTTGCCATGGCAACATAATACTACACTGATCGTGTGTACCAAGAACACTCGATCTATATCACGGTACTTTTGGAAATTCTTACAGGCTAAGCCAAGTCTGGGAATAGAACTGACATCACAAAGCTTTTAAGAAACTATACGTCTTATCTGACATACTATAAGAATATATATATATATATATATATATATATATATATATATATATATATATATATATATATATATATATATATATATATATTTTTTTTTTTTTTTTTGCAGCGGTGATTAGAGATAATAATCCTTTTATATTTTGTCCCAGATTTTCTCAGATTTCTTTTATCCGTCCTTCTCATCGCCGTTTTCGTGGATCCAGTCCGGATTCATAAGCGAATTATAAAATCTAGTGTTGCTGAAGTAGCGATTGGCTTTTAGCAAAACGACGTATTTAGATACGACGTTCTTTTGGCTTTTTCTTTATATGACAAAATGTCGTAGACGGGGACATGAGAGATTCCTTTAGTTGGTGTGTCTTCCTCACTGTTGCGTTTGATGAATTTTGGGCAAAATTCTTTGTTTATGTAGCATTTTTATAAGCCTTTAGTATACGATATTATTCCGTAACTCTAAGTTGATACAACACTCACTTTTTTATTTTTGCATTATGTCCCTCGTTGTATGAAAAGAGCAATACCTTTTTTTTCATTATAATTCCTTTTCTTCTTCTTTTCTCTCTTCTTTACTTTCTCTACTTACAGAGTTACTTCCACTCCATCATCCTTGGACAGACGAACTTAACACTAGGCAGGCACACGACCCTGGGCCAACACGAACCATAACTTTTCCTCATGACCTCATTGCAGTACTTCTAAAGATCGTCAGCTCCGCCACTTCTGATACTTATGAGGGAAGTTCTACTGACTTGAACGCCTGCCTTACGCTGCCGAAGGTTCGGATCACTTACGAATGTCTTATAATGCTTATGCATCCAGTCCTTATTTATCCGGCGGTGGTGTCAAGTGTAGAGCGGCTACTGGCCAGGAGAATCCTGACGCAGGAGGAGCAACGCTTGTTCTGGCTGGACCGCCAGAGGTCGCTGCAGATCTCTGACCCAACCCACTGTCTGAGGAAGATCCCCTTTGTGGCCTCCCCTGTAATCCTTTGGCGCTACCGCTCACAGGATGAGCATGGATGGAGTGCATAACGTGTGGTGCGCCTGGAGGGACAGTGGCACCAATCGATGTGACCTAATCTAACCAAGCGTAGTCAAGGCTGCCCAAGACCTGCAGTGAGTGGAATAGATAGATATATCGATGAAAGAGCTGATCCTCGTATACAGATGGAACCCCTCAAACCCTTGTCATTATTCGGGTTTCCTGTGCCCCTGAGCCAGCAAGGCATCTGTAGAATCCTTGATTAATCTGTGACATAACAGATTCCTTTATCAGGGGCTTCGTTAACACTAAATGTATTTCTCTTGTAATCGTCTTTTACTCAAGACTTTCCCGTCCATATAGTTACTTAACATTTGGATGAACTCATGTACTCGTGAGCACTCCCCGTGCGCTTCACTCGCCTGTTATATGGTGAACCGTTTCATAATCAGGAGCAATGCCATGTTTGGAATAAGCCATCGAGGCTCAGCCACTATTATTACGTGGTATGTTCCCTGGTATCTCTGTAGAAGACCTCACTCTTGCATGGAAAAACAACGGTAGAGATAATCTTGTTATCTAGTGAATCATAAGCAAGCACAATGGTCTCTCTCTCTCTCTCTCTCTCTCTCTCTCTCTCTCTCTCTCTCTCTCTCTCTCTCTCTCTCTCTCTATATATATATATATATATATATATATATATATATATTGCATAGATTTTCTTTGTTTGGGGAGAATGTTGACCCGGTACCAAGTTCCAAGCCGGCCAGGCACACTCATGCATCTCACAGTATATTAACCCTTCCCGACAGCTCTGGATGACCATGAAATTGTTAACCACAAATTTGAGATTGATATTGATCGGGAAATGTCATGAAACTAGTTTACTGTATGAACGCGTTCGTATCTCTTGATTGGTTACCCAAAATATTGTTGACCCACGCGTCAAACAGTGTTGGATAATGTTGTTCATTCTCAGGTTATACACAGTTGTGGCAGATCTAATCGACTGAACTGGTTACCTAGAGAATGATAGAAAAAAAAAAGAGCATGATTCATGTATATATATATTCTGTTGTCATGAAGATGATTTCTTTGTTTTCATTTTTTTATTATCCATTTCTTTCTTCCCCGGACGGAGTGATAGAAAGAAAAGTGCAGATAGGGTTTGAAAGAAGAGGGAAGAAGGTATACAAAGAGATGTGCGTCAAAGTTAAGAAACTTGATGTATGACAAATTTATGAGAGTCAAATGTGTGATGGGAAATGAGAATAAAATATTTTGCTCCAATAGCAAAAAGGTCAACGTAAGTTTACTTGACCCTCCGCTGGGGGTCGCACTAACTACCAGTTGGCAATTGACCAAAGGATTAGTAAACAACTGATCCAGTACCACAAGGTAGCCAACTTAATACGAGGTTGCAACCAATTCACTACAACGAGGCAACCAGCTTATCACCAGGAGGCAAATAAATTGTTACGAGGACATGTATCCACCTCAGTACAAGAAGGCAACCAACTCATTACCAGGAGGCAAAACACCCAGTACCAGTAGGCAAACAATTCAGTACCAGTAGGCAAACAATTCAGTACCAGGAGGCAACCAATCCAGTTCCGGGAGGCAACCAACCCAGTACCAGGAGGCAGCCATTCTAGCTCTGGGAGGCAACCAACCCAACACCAGGAGGCAACCAATCCAGTTCTGTGAGGCAACCATCCCTGTACCAGGAGGCTACTAGAGGGCAACCGACCCAGTACTAAAGGACAGCCACTCCTCCTGTGAGCCGGTCATGAGTGGTCCACACACACGCACGCACACACACACACACACACACACACACACACACACACACACACACACACACATACACACACACACACGAGACCATCTCACTGACAGCGCTGCTGGGCCACACGTCCCTCCTCCTTCGCTTATGTTGTGAGCAGTTTTTCCCTGGCCTCAGACCACGCTGCTGAGATCACCTTTTGTGCTTGCATTCTTGTGGTCTGACTTCACCTTTTGCGCTTGCATTCCTGTGGTACAGCCTCGCTGGAGGCGCAGGTAGCTCCCCCGGTGCTGGCGACCTGTTTTGCTCGGCTGGTTGTGAGTTCGCGCAATGTTTACTGGGCATCTTTTGACCTGGTGGTGCACGGACCTTGCCCACTGCTCCTTGGGCTGCGACCTGGTTCTCTCGTAGGTCTGAACTGGTGAGGCATGTCCTTTCGTGCCTATGACTTGGTGATGGGCAGGGACACGTAGGTGTTGAGTGGTGGGTGATGGTTCTGACCTGTAATGGACTCATCTCAGTGGTCATGATCATCCTAACCTCACGTTTGACACATGATTACCATGTCTGAGTTCATCACCCACAGTCGTCAACAATGGATGTGTGGTTCTTTCGGCTCTGGTAGCGGAGGGAGGGGTTAGCAATGGCTACCATGAGTCTACCTGGATAAGTTTTATTTAGCTTTGAGATCACTCATTTGACTGATAGCTGGTCATGTTTACCAGGTAGTGAGTGTGGCCTGGTACTGGACGTGTTATGGTATTGTAAGTTTGTGTGGTACGTGTTATGGCCAGATATGGGACAAGATGAAGGCGTTGTGGTATATTTCTTTATATATATATATATATATATATATATATATATATATATATATATATATATATATATATATATATATATATATACATATATATATATATATATATATATATATATATATATATATATATATATATATTTTTTTTTTTTTTTTTTTTTTTTTTTTTATACTTTGTCGCTGTCTCCCGCGTTTGCGAGGTAGCGCAAGGAAACAGACGAAAGAAATGGCCCAACCCCCCCCATACACATGTACATACACACGTCCACACACGCAAATATACATACCTACACAGCTTTCCATGGTTTACCCCGGACGCTTCACATGCCCTGATTCAATCCACTGACAGCACGTCAACCCCTGTATACCACATCGCTCCAATTCACTCTATTCCTTGCCCTCCTTTCACCCTCCTGCATGTTCAGGCCCCGATCACATAAAATCCTTTTCACTCCATCTTTCCACCTCCAATTTGGTCTCCCTCTTCTCCTCGTTCCCTCCACCTCCGACACATATATCCTCTTGGTCAATCTTTCCTCACTCATTCTCTCCATGTGCCCAAACCATTTCAAAACACCCTCTTCTGCTCTCTCAACCACGCTCTTTTTATTTCCACACATCTCTCTTACCCTTACGTTACTTACTCGATCAAACCACCTCACACCACACATTGTCCTCAAACATCTCATTTCCAGCACATCCATCCTCCTGCGCACAACTCTATCCATAGCCCACGCCTCGCAACCATACAACATTGTTGGAACTACTATTCCTTCAAACATACCCATTTTTGCTTTCCGGGATAATGTTCTCGACTTCCACACATTTTTCAAGGCTCCCAAAATTTTCGCCCCCTCCCCCACCCTATGATCCACTTCCGCTTCCATGGTTCCATCCGCTGACAGATCCACTCCCAGATATCTAAAACACTTCACTTCCTCCAGTTTTTCACCATTCAAACTCACCTCCCAATTGACTTGACCCTCAACCCTACTGTACCTAATAACCTTGCTCTTATTCACATTTACTCTTAACTTTTTATTTTAGGGAGAATAAAAAGATGTTCTGGAAGGAGGTAAATAGGGTGCGTAAGACAAGGGAGCAAATGGGAACTTCAGTGAAGGGCGTAAATGGGGAGGTGATAACAAGTAGTGGTGATGTGAGAAGGAGATGGAATGAGTATTTTGAAGGTTTGTTGAATGTGTCTGATGACAGAGTGGCAGATATAGGGTGTTTGGGTCGAGGTGGTGTGCAAAGGGAGAGGGTTAGGGAAAATGATTTGGTAAACAGAGAAGAGGTAGTAAAAGCTTTGCGGAAGATGAAAGCCGGCAAGGCAGCAGGTTTGGATGGTATTGCAGTGGAATTTATTAAAAAAGGGGGTGACTGTATTGTTGACTGGTTGGTAAGGTTATTTAATGTATGTATGACTCATGGTGAGGTGCCTGAGGATTGGCGGAATGCGTGCATAGTGCCATTGTACAAAGGCAAAGGGGATAAGAGTGAGTGCTCAAATTACAGAGGTATAAGTTTGTTGAGTATTCCTGGTAAATTATATGGGAGGGTATTGATTGAGAGGGTGAAGGCATGTACAGAGCATCAGATTGGGGAAGAGCAGTGTGGTTTCAGAAGTGGTAGAGGATGTGTGGATCAGGTGTTTGCTTTGAAGAATGTATGTGAGAAATACTTAGAAAAGCAAATGGATTTGTATGTAGCATTTATGGATCTGGAGAAGGCATATGACAGAGTTGATAGAGATGCTCTGTGGAAGGTATTAAGAATATATGGTGTGGGAGGCAAGTTGTTAGAAGCAGTGAAAAGTTTTTATCGAGGATGTAAGGCATGTGTACGTGTAGGAAGAGAGGAAAGTGATTGGTTCTCAGTGAATGTAGGTTTGCGGCAGGGGTGTGTGATGTCTCCATGGTTGTTTAATTTGTTTATGGATGGGGTTGTTAGGGAGGTAAATGCAAGAGTTTTGGAAAGAGGGGCAAGTATGAAGTCTGTTGGGGATGAGAGAGCTTGGGAAGTGAGTCAGTTGTTGTTCGCTGATGATACAGTGCTGGTGGCGGATTCATGTGAGATATATATATATATATATATATATATATATATATATATATATATATATGATAATGTCTGGGGGTGGGGAAGGACGGTTGGGTGGGAGTGGGGTTGGACCACGTTCATAATGACCACTGTGGCTGTTCCCTAGTACTACAACCAGTTTGGTTGTGTACATGATGCGTTTCTTGCGACCTGTTGTAACTTGGAGAAAAAAAAAGCTATACTGGGTTGGAATCCCGGAGTCTTGAATGGAACCAAACATTGTGTTGGTTGTGATCTGTTATCATGAGTGTTATGTTAGCTGTGACCTGGACGATAGGGCGATAACCATTGATGCTGGTTTCGTGTTCTCATAGCGATAACCTGGTAATGGATGTCTCATCAAAGGTATGACCTGGTACTAGACCTGATATTGGGTATGTGACCTGCTATTGGTATATTTGTGGTACTAGGGAGATGGGGATGGGGTTGTGAAGTGACCACCTGGTACTAGGGGTGGGTAGGGGGGGGGCGGGGGTTGTGATAGCTGAGACCTAGTATTGGACAGGATGTGATTTTTGTGGTGACCTGGTACTCAACGCGTGACCTAGTACTTGACATGTTATGTTTGCTATGACCTAGTACTGGACATGTGTCTTGGCGCTTCACTGGTTATAGTTGTTGTGACCTGGTACTGGACATACTACGACTATTGTTGTGACCTAGGTACTGGACATGCTTCGACTATTGTTGTGACCTGGTATTGAACGGATGATTGCGGATGGTAGCAGAGAAGTTAAGAGACAGATATTTGGCAGCAAGAAAGCAAAAGAACAAACACGTGACAGGAGGAGAGCTAAGAATATAGATAGCTGGAAGTCGAAACGCTAAGGAACAGCTAAATGGCAGCAGTGGAGGTTAAGAGGAGCCAGTATACAGGGAAAGCATTTACGTGACACTTGGTGAGCGTGAGGTGAGGCGAGGATGAGGACTGGATCCAGCAGCAAGAGGCCTACGGAAACCATAGACGGGAGGAGACACATTAAGGGTTGGGCAGTGGGTGGGCTGAGCAACACGTGGTCGGCAGTGGGTGGATTGGGCTACACGTGGTCGTGAGTGGGTGGGGTACGCAACACGCGACGGGCACGAGGTGGGCCATGCAACGCGTGGTCGGCAGTGGGTGGGCTTACGCAACGCGTGGTTGGTATACGGTGAGTTAAGTAACGCGTGGGGATGGGAGGAGCGGAGGGTGGGGGGCTAAGCAACACGTGGTGGGTAGCGTAAGGTCCAGGGAGCACGTGTGCGGCAGCAGGAGCGGCAGGCAACGGGGCAGTAGTAGACCGCCTGCCTGCAGCAGGAGGTTGATGACTGTAATCCAAGGCAGGACGGCGGAGGGTCAGTCGTCGCCCGGAGCCTCGTCGTTAAGACGTAATTATTGTCCTTTGTTGGGAGGCTGTTGATCTCCTCTCTCTCTCTCTCTCTCTCTCTCTCTCTCTCTCTCTCTCTCTCTCTCTGGTTACGTACTCGTCAGCATAGTAAGGGTGCTGGTGGTGTTCCTCCGGAGGACCTTGCCCCCTCTGATGCCGCACTGGCCGAGGCCGAGAGGGAACTTTGACACTGAGGGAACGTCGCCAAGAAGGGTCACGGCGGTGAGGCTGACGCTTGTTGGTGTTACATCATCCGCTGAGGAGGAGGGGGGACACGGCAGGCAGGCCCTTGGTAGCCCGAGGGTCATCAACAGGACGATGTAGGTCCCTCGGTTACGAGAAGGACGACCCCTTCGTCAGGTCTCCATGTGCCATAAAGATGACTGCAGCCTCTCGTCAGGCCTGCCCATGGGTCATCAGAAGGATGGCAGCCCTTCGTCATCTCGAGAGTCATCAGCAGGAGGACAACGATCCCTCGTCAGCCCACGGGTCATCAGCAGATGGATGACGGTCCCTCATCAGTCCTCGGGTCATCAGCCAGACGATGACAACCCCTCGTCAGACCTCGGGTCATCAGCAGTGGGACGACAACTCCTCATCAGGCCACGAGTCATCAGCAGGACGACAACTCCCACCCCCTCGTCAGGCCACGGGTCATCAGCAGATGGATGACGGTCCCTCGTCAGTAGGGTCTTGGCCGTCCCCGGGCGCAAAAGTCGTCACCCTGAGGCGGTCTCCACCTCACGAGCCACTGGACGGACAAAACGAACCCATTTCTTACTCGCGACAGAAGGAGGTTAAGCTCTTCCCTCTACACCAATCCACTGATACACTCCGGCGTCTCGAAGCTCAAGAGCTCATACCTCAAAGACAACACAATCCTTTTCTTCCCCTTTTTCTTTGCGAGGTTAGAACACGTATTATGGAGGGGGGATAACTGCATCAGCTACAAATGAAATTCTTTCAATCTTGGGTTCAGTGGCAATGATTAGGTGCCTTATTCTTGCTTTCAGTATGCTTGGGTTATCACAGTCCTTCGTTTGGATGATTATTAATGTAGTTTCCCAGCAAATATGTCCAGGATGGATCATAATAGCCAATATCTCTCACAAATTGAAACATTGTCTCTAGCCTAATACCTACTGACACGTAACGAATAGACTCACCAAAGAAGGATCTTGAATGTTAATCTCACGACTTCAAAGTACAGTTTGAAGGTTGGTACTAACTGGCAACAGTATTAGGAGTGTGCGTACACCATTATGGTAACATCAAAGTTTTGACAAAGCTTTTCCACCTGTCTATATCTTATCAATAAGGTAATGGGGTAACGAGGGATAACTCACGAGATGGTTTTCCCTGCCCTGTACTGGCTTGCCGAAACGTCACTGGTGATCCAAGCTCTGTATCACCTCATCCTCGACAGGTGTGTAGTTATATACACTTGAACCTCCTTATTTATATATAAGGGATTTAACTCTAGACGGACGGATATATATAAAGATGGATATGGAACGAATGATTAAGCCTGTTCGAAGATGAGATTTCGAGGCCCGAAACCGAAACAAATATATTCAAGTTTCAGTAAAGGATTTTGCCCTGGACACTGAAAACAAATATATTCATCAAGTTTCAGTAAAGGATTCTGCCCTGGACACTGAACACTGAATACTGTTATACCCAGAACAACAGAATCATATCGACCTTTCTTACTAGAACAAGTACCATTGTGGTTAGGTTCTCACCAGTATTATTTACCAGTGGTCGTCTGCTGCTGGTGTTCCCTGCCAACAAGGGGATACATGTCCCTCTTGATATCAAGTAAGATATCATCCTATGAAGAGGCAGACAGGTCCGCGGACCACGCCTGCGCGATAACTTCTATCACCGTCAAGTAATCTATGGAAATGAGAGCGGCTAACAAGCTGGTGTGATTGCTCGGAATTTGTTCCTCTTTTGTTGCACTTGATAGTTAATTGGTGCCAGTCCCTCATCTGTGGACCCCGCGCGCTGCTACGGAGGCGAGCACACTGCTACCCCTCCGCTCCTCTACCGCTCACAGTCCCCTAGTCATGGCTTGAGTTATTGTCTAATTCCTCTTTGCTTTAGAAACTAAAGAAGCCGATAGTATAGGAGAATGCAGAGTTTAGGCACACTTGAGCACCAATAGATTATAGAAAACCTCTTCCCCTGAGATTCCGTCGTACTTGGACCCCTCCCGAACACGTCCGAAAAGTTCCAGAAGAGAAACTAATGCTGTGAATGGGAGCCGGGAGTCACCGCCCGCGACATATGTTCCCGTATGCAAATGGCCGAACCTTCAAGGAATAGAGAGAGAGAGAGAGAGACGTCAGTGTGGGACTACAGATGGAAGATGATAAATAAGACGAGGGAAGGTGAATTAGAAGCAGCACAAGGATGTCTTCAGGGTTTAGGAGGGAGTGATATACAAGGCCCCCTTCTCCTCCTCCCTTGGAATGAAGCCATCAAAGGCAGAGACTTTTTATGGACTCTGTCTCCACACGATGTTGGTCAACCAATACCACCACACACCACCAACCATCGCCATTCACCACCACACACCATCAACCATCACCACCACACACACCAACCACCACCATCCACCACCACCACACCAACACCACACACCACATCACCAACCAACCACCACACACCACCAACCATCACCATCCACCACCACCACACCAACACCACACACCACATCACCAACCAACCACCACACACCACCAACCATCACCATCCACCACCACCACACCAACACCACACACCACATCACCAACCAACCACCACACACCACCAACCATCACCATCCACCACCGCACACCACCACCACACACCACCACCACCACCTCATGGACTCATTCCAGCCCATTGTATCATCATAAGCATTACCATCATTACCCAGATCTTTATATTTCCTTACAGAAAGAAAAGAATAGACGAGCCACAACTGTAGTAATCGTGGCTTCTATTTCAGTTGGATGAAGACAGAAGATTGAAGAAATACTGGAAATGAAACCCTGGAGTGAAAAAGCCAACTTGGAGACCCAGGATTGAGAGACAGAAGGACGGGTTGAAGGAGACAGTGTGGAGGCGTGACTTACCACAGCTAGGAAGACCTTAGACAGGGAAATGGTCATGGACGAAGGTACCCGGAGCAGCTGTCACGCCAGCGTCTGGGAGATAGGCCCCCCCCAAAAAAAAATATGATATTTCTCAAGAGTTAATTGAGGATAAGACGTTAATGTCCCCTTCATTTGAATACAGATAAATATAGACGTCCCAGAGAGGAGGAGGAGAAGGAGGAGGAGAGGAGGAGGAGAAGGAGGAGGAGGAGAAGGAGGTAAATTTCCTGGTAAGTATAAATCACTCTGGTAACAGACAGTCAGGCGGGCGGGCGGGAGGGACATGCTGGTGTTGAGGCCGTTGGATCCTGAAAGGCAGCAACGGCCAGCACCAGCATGAGAGGCAACAACGGCCAGCGACGACACAGAAGGAGAGGCAGCAACGGCCAGCACCAGCATGAGAGGCAACAACGGCCAGCGACGACACAGAAGGAGAGGCAGCAACGGTCACCAACAGAAGGCGAGGACCTCCTGCAAGTTCCCGTTGTGGGATCACTTAAGTCAACATGTCCTCCCCTCATGTGTACTGTCACATCCCCCACGCCTCCCCCTATCAGTCCATTTGTCAGCTCTACGTGAGCTTCTCCCAAAGGCCATATTCCTCTACCACAGCTCTTCATCCTTCTCTCACCCAGTGTTACAAATGTTTTTTTTATAGGACCATAGGCGGCTAAAAAGCAAATGGAAGAGTTGTGGCGAGTGAGGCTCCACTACGAGCCTCACGGCCCTGTGGTATAAGGGTGGTGTTGCTGCTTCTCTGCCTCAGCCACACTGGACTTGTCAGTTGAGTTGCTGTGATGTGGGTCGCTCGCTCTCCAAGCCTTCCACAGATATTTTATATTGTCAGCCCTGAAGGCTTACACACACTCACACACACACACACACACACACACACACACACATACACACACACACACAACAACTAAACTCACGCACGGAGACACACATACACTTTATATATATGTATGCATAAATATATATATATATATATATATATATATATATATATATATGTGTGTGTGTGTGTGTGTGTGTGTGTGTGTGTGTGTGTTATTCATTTATTTTCAAGCGTCTTTGCAACACTTTTTCCTGGCTGAACCTTTGCACCTGAAGACCCTCAGGTGTGTGTCAGTGTTTCAATAGAAACTGAGCAATATTTTCATTTACAGCGCGCTGGCCTTGAGTTTGCGTTTGTGTATTTCTCTTTGTTGGTCAAAGTGTGTTTGCTGCGGGAGGAGTGAGTGGAGGGGGGAATGAGTATCTGCGTGTATGGATCATTGAAGTGTTTTTTTTAATTAATTAGCTGAGATGTTTCGAGCAACTGAGGTCCTAATCAAAGCAATCCCATTTACACTATATATATATATATATATATATATATATATATATATATATATATATATATATATATATATATATATATATATATATCCTACCCTGAGCCAGGTACCCATTCTATCGACCAACCCCAAAGGATGGATGAACAGCTGAGTTGCCTGTAGACAGACTGCCGACACCAGAATTCGAACCCATGCACTCGACCTTAGGAACACCAACCACTACACCACGGAAGTTTTAGATTCGTAGGTTGGATGAGGTGGCCAGTCGATGCTTCTAAGACCAGAGAAAAGAGTACATTGAGGTGGCATTGTATTAGGAAGTGCAGTGATGTGTTTCTTTGTGGAAGTGTTGGATGTTTTTTGTTGCTGGCAGCCGTTGTTTGTTCTAAGTGCTTTGTTTTTCTATGGTTTACACATCTTTTATACTTGTTTTTGTTGGGCTGGTTGACCAGGCAGACGAAGCATAGTTTAGGGTCGAGAGAATGATGTATTTGTACAGGATAGTAAAGGAATCTTTTTTCTCTCATCCCAGTCTGGTAACGGTAAGTGTTCTTAGGGCATTTAAGTTGTTTATGACCTTTGCGTTGATATTTGTGTTGTAGCAAAGCGATTCCCCACCTGTGTGACGCTCTGTGTTGCCTCGGACGACTGGAAATCCTATTTAGAGTTTGAGTTGTATGGCCATTCAGCGAGACAGGCGGGGTGCTGGATGGATTCTTGTCTGCCATGGGGTAAGAGAGTGGCGGTAGACTACTGCGGTGATGTAGGTAGACTATTTCGGGTGAGGGAGTGTTCTCGGTGTGTGTGATGTAGTGGTGTAGGTTTGTTGTTTCGTGGGCTGAGCCAGCAGGCTGTTGTGATGTGAGTGTCAGATCATCTGCATGTGAGGAATTTCACAGCACGACACAACGCAACACAACAGAGCACAACACACCATAACACAACAGAGCACAACACACCATAACACAACAGAGCACAACACTAACACAACACAACACAACACAACACAACACAACACCATAACACAACACAACACAACACAATGCAACGCAACACAACACCGTAGAGCACAGACCAGCAACACACTACAGCACAACGTAACACAGCACAGCGCAACATAACACAACATAATATAAGCATAAGTTAGTAAGCTTGTAGATGACACTAAGGTCACGAGGGAAGTAAAAAAAAAAAATAGCCAGAAACAAGCTCTGGTGTTAGATACAAGGACGATGAAAATCAAGTCGAACAAAGGTGAAGTAGTGAAGAAGGAACACAGTGAAATGAGGCCAATTTAGGGTAACCATCTTGCAGGAAACGTATTACAGAAGTGTGTGTGTGTGTGTGTGTGTGTGTGTGTGTGTGTGTGTGTGTGAGTGTGTGAGTATGTGTGTGTGTGTGTGTCTGTCTGTCTGTGAAAGCAGCAGTGAGGTTAAGACAGCACCAAGCCCATCGCTAGAATACCCTTTTCGAAGAAGTATTAAGGAGGTAGGTCATGTGTTAGTAAACGCACTGTCAAGAACAGTCATAAGGAAAATGACAGGGAATTCTTTCCAATACAAGTTAGATCGGAATGAGTTCACCCCCCCATTGGGAGAAACATTTAGATCTGGTAGAGAAGGTCCAGAGGAAAGGGAATAACGATGATAACTGAAGTTGGTAGTAGAGTTACAGGAAAAGGATATACAGTTATGAATGCACTCACTCTGGAAGAGAGAGAGAGAGAGAGAGAGAGAGAGAGAGAGAGAGAGAGAGAGAGAGAGAGAGAGAGAGAGAGAGAGAGAGAGAGAGGAGTAACGGGAGACATAATCATAACGTTTAAGTTTCTCAATATCTTGGCGCTGTCCATAAAGACCATGGAGAAGATAGAGCTAGAAATTAAAAAGAGGAAACAACTTAGATAAGAAACACGAGAGACTGATTTTGCCTTACGGTAGAGGAACTTTAAGTGATGGGGGCACCTTAAGTACAGAGTTTCCTACCCGTACTGTGCAAATAGATAACACACACACATACACACACACACACACACACACGTGTGTGTACGCACCGTGCACCAGGCCACACAGGTGAAAAGTGAGGGATGTGAATTAGAGACGTGCAGTTTCTCCCATGACCCGGTCACCACACGGCCAGCTGTGTAGTCTAGCGGCCCAGTAACCCCTTAATCCATGTCATTACCTTGTATCAGCCTAGCAACTCAGTCTATCGAATGACATGTCCAGCGTTACCAACACTATTAATGAACTACCTTCTACTGTATGACCTCACAGGCCATTTCTCCCCTCCTATAAGTGTGACCTGTGGACTTGCTTGGCACTATTCACACCCAAACACAGCGTGATCTCTGACACCCCTCCTGTTGGCGCAAGGTACTCCCACGTGAAATATGATTACCACCAGTATTGCATGGTGCCTGACCTGACTTGGAGCCACGCTAGGCCACCGCGCGTCCTCCCATTGTACTCGACAGGGCAACCCCCATTTTCAAGTGATCCGTGACCTGGTTCACCATGACACCACACCGACGCTTGACCTTGCTTATGTCATCCCATACTGTCGTGTGAGATGTGACCTTTCACAATCATCGCACCCCACTGTTACATAACCCCTGACCTTACCTACCATCATAGGGTGCTACGGCATGAAATGTAATCGTACTTATCATCGTATTACTCTCATTCATGACCTATGATCTTTCCTACAGTCACACCTCACGTCTGCATGATCTCGGTGCCATTAAGGCTCAGAGCACACAGTGTGAGGGGGAAGGAGTTGGATCCATGCCTCAGCCATGTGCAGGGCGGTATAGCAGTCATCTGACCTATTCATCCCCACTCCCCCAGTGGAGAGTGTACACCTTCCCCTTCCTCAGTGGAAGTGAGCACCTTTCCATTCCTCAGTGGAGAGTGTGCACCTCCCCCTTCCTTAGCGGGAGTGTGTGCACCTCTCCTTTCCCAGTGGAGAGTGTGCAACTCCCCCTTTCCCAATGCAGAGTGTGTGATTTCCACTTCCCCAGTGGATAGTGTGCAGTTCCCTCTTCCATAGTGGAGAGTGTGCACCTCCCTCTTCCCTAGTGGAGAGTATGGGCTTCCTCTTTCACCACTGGAGATTATGCACCTACCCCTGCCCCACTGAAGAGTGTGCAGCTTCCCTTTCCCAGTGGAGAGTGTGCGCCCATTCATATCTCCGTGAAGAGTGTGCACCTACTCCTTCCTCAGTGGAGAGTGTATACCTTCCCCTTCCCAGTGGTGAGTGTGCACCTCCCCCTTACCTAGTGGAGAGTGTGTCTTTCCCCATTCCCCAGTGGAAAGTCTATGCACCTCTCCTTTCCCCAGTGAAGTGTGAGTACTTATGTTTCAGTTATGAAAGAAAAAGGTTTTTGAGCCAATAAATACCCTGAAGAATTACCTACAATTTTCGGTACTTTTCGCAGAAAAGTCGATTTCCTTTAAAAACTTATTATATGAAGTATTTTTCATGCAGAATGCAAATCAGTGGTTAAAATATCGTTTTGTCGTCTCTAATACCTTAAATTAAGATGTTAAATGAGGTCAGTTCTAAAGTATCTTCTGATGATTATCATTGTATTTCCTGCGTACGTATTGTTAGATTAGAGCATTATTATATATTTTCCATGATTATTTTAAGTACAGAAGTGCTTGAATATCTTATATTTCAATTTCGAAACAAAAAATTTTTTGAACTAGAAAATATCCTGAACTATATTACCTGCAATTTTCGGTAGTTTTCGCAGAAAAATCGATTTCCTTTAAAAACTGTTTATAAGAAGTATTTTTCATGCTGAATACAAATCTGGGTTAAAATATCGCTTTGTCGTCTCTAATTCCTTTAATTAAGAAGTTAAATGAGGTGAATTTTAAAGTATCTTCTGATGATTATCATTGTATTTCCTGCGTACATATAGGTATATTAGAGCATTATTATATATTTTCCATGATTATTTTAAGTACAGAAGTGCTTGAATATCTTATATTTCAATTCCGAAATAAAAAAATTTTTGAGCTAAAAAATATCCTGAACTATTACCTGCAATTTTTGACAGTTTTCGCAGAAAAATCGATTTTCTTTAAAAACTCATTACAAGAAGTATTTTTCATCCTGAATGCAAATCTGGGGTTAAAATATCGTTTTGTCGTCTCTAATTCCTTTAATTAAGAAATTAAATGAGGTGAATTTTGAAGTATCTTCTGATAATTATCATTGTATTTCCTGCGTACGTATTTATAAATTAGAGCATTATTATATATTTTCAATGATTATTTCAAGTCAGGAAGTGCTTGAATATCTTATACTTCAATTTCGAAACAAAAAATTTTTTGAGCTAAAAAATACCCTGAACTATATTACCTGCAACTTTTGGCAGTTTTCGCAGAAAAATCGATTTCCTTTAAAAACTCATCATAAGAAGTATTTTTTATGCTGAATTCAAATCTGGGGTTAAAATATCGTTTTGTCGTTTCTAATTCCATTAATTAAGAAGTAAAATGAGGTGAATTTTAAAGTATCTTCTGATGATTATCATTGTATTTCCTGCGTACATATTGATGTATTAGAGCATTATTATATATTTTCCATGATTATTTTAAGTACAAAAGTGCTTGAATATCTTACATTTCAATTTCGAAACAAAAAATTTTTTCAGCTAAAAAATACCCTGAACTATTACCTGTAATTTTCGGTAGTTTTCGCAGAAAAGTCGATTTCCTTTAAAAACTGTTTATAAGAAGTATTTTTCATGCTGAATGCAAATCTGGGGTTAAAATATCGTTTCGTCGTCTCTAATTTCTTTAATTAAGAAGTTAAATGAGGTGAATTTTAAAGTATCTTCTGATGATTATCATAGTGTTTCCTGCGTACGTAGTGGTAAATTAGAACATTATTATATATTTTCCATGATTATTTTAAGTGCAGAAGTGCTTGAACATCTTATATTTCAATTTCGAAGAAAAAAATTTTTTGAGCTAAAAAATACCCTGAATTTTCGGTAGTTTTCGCAGAAAAATCGATTTCCTTTAAAAACTAATTATAAGAAGTATTTTTCATGCTGAATGCTAATCTGGGGTTAAAATATCGTTTCGTCGTCTCTAATTTCTTTAATTAAGAAGTTAAATGAGGTGAATTTTAAAGTATCTTCTGATGTTTATCATTGTATTTCCTGCGTACATATTGGTATATTAGAGCATTATTATATATTTTATATGATTATTTTAAGTAGAGAAGTGCTTGAATATCTTATATTTCAATTTCGAAACAAAAAATTTTTTGAGCTAAAAAATACCCTGAACTATTATTACCTGCAATTTTCGGTAGTTTTCGCAGAAAAATCGATTTCCTTTAAAAACTCATTATAAGAAGTATTTTTCATGCTGAATGCTAATCTGGGGTTAAAATATCGGTTTCGTCGTCTCTAATTTCTTTAATTAAGAAGTTAAATGAGGTGAATTTTAAAGTATCTTCTGATGTTTATCATTGTATTTCCTGCGTACATATTGGTATATTAGAGCATTATTATATATTTTCCATGATTATTTTAAGTACAGAAGTGCTTGAATATCTTATATTTCAATTTCGAAACAAAAAATTTTTTGAGCTAAAAAATATCCTGAACCTGTAATTTTCGGTAGTTTTCGCTGAAAAATCGATTTCCTTTAAAAACTCATTATAAGAAGACTTTTTCATGCTGAATGCAAATCTGCGTGTAAAATATCGGTTTGTCGTCTCTAATTCCTTTAATTAAGAAGTTTAATGAGGTGAATTTTAAAGTATCCTCTGTTGATTATCATATTATTTCCTGGTTACATATTGGTATATTACAGCATTATTATATATTTTCCATATTATTTTAATTGCAGAAGTGCTTGAAAATCTTACATTTCAATTTCGAAAATATAATTTTTTGAGCTAAAAAGTACCCTGAACTATTACTTGCAATTTTCGGTAGTTTTCGCAGAAAAATCGATTTCCTTTAAAAACTCATTATAAGAAGTATTTTTCATGCTGAACGCAAATCTGGGGTTAAAATATCGTTTTGTCGTCTCTAATTCCTTTAATTAAGAAGTAAAATGAGGTGAATTTTAAAGTATCTTCTGATTATTATCATTGTATTTCCTGCGTACGTATTGGTAAATTAGAGCATTATTATACATTTTCCATGATTATTTTAAGTATAGATGTGCTTGAATATCTTATATTTCAATTTCGAAACAAAAAATTATTTGAGCAAAAAATTTTCGGTAGTTTTCGCAAAAAAATCGATTTCCTTTAAAAACTCATTATAAGAAGTATTTTTCATGCTGAACGCAAATCTGGGGTTAAAATATCGTTTTGTCGTCTCTAATTCCTTTAATTAAGAAGTTAAATGAGGTGAATCTTAAAGTATCTTCTGATGATTATCATTTTATTTCCTGCGTACTTATTGGTAAATTATCATATATTTTCCATGATTATTTTAAGTACAGAAGTGCTTTAATATCTTATATTTCAATTTCAAAACAAAAAATTTTTTGAGCTAAAAAATACCCTGAACTATTACCTGCAATTTTCGGTAGTTTTCGCAGAAAAATCGATTTCCTTTAAAAACTTATCATAAGAAGTATTTTTCATGCTGAATACTAATCTGGGGTTAAAATATAGTTTCGTAGTCTCTAATTCCTTTAATTAAGAAGTTAAATGAGGTGAATTTTAAAGTATATTCTGATGATTATCATTGTATTTCCTGCCTATATGTTGGTATATTAGAGCATTATCATATATTTTCCATGATTATTTTAAGTACAGAAGTGCTTTAATATCTTATATTTCAATTTCAAAACAAAAAAATTTTTGAGCTAAAAAATACCCTGAACTATTACCTGCAATTTTCGGTAGTTTTCGCAGAAAAATCGATTTCCTTTAAAAACTTATCATAAGAAGTATTTTTCATGCTGAATACTAATCTGGGGTTAAAATATAGTTTCGTAGTCTCTAATTCCTTTAATTAAGAAGTTAAATGATGTGAATTTTAAAGTATCTTCGAATGAATATAATTGTATTTCCTGATTACATATTGGTATATTAGAGCATTATTATATATTTTCCATGATTATTTTAAGTACAGAAGTGCTTGAATATCTTATATTTCAATTTCGAAACAAAAAATTTTTTGAGCTAAAAAGTACCCTGAACTATTACCTGCAATTTTCGGTAGTTTTCGCAGAAAAATCGATTTCCTTTAAAAACTAATTATAAGAAGTATTTTTCATGCTGAATGCAAATCTGCGTTTAAAATATCGTTTTGTCGTCTCTAATTCCTTTAATTAAGAAGTTAAATGAGGTGAATTTTAAAGTATCTTCTGATGATTATCATTGTATTTCCTGCGTACATATTGGTATATTAGAGCATTATTATATATTTTCCATGATTATTTTAAGTACAGAAGTGCTTGAATATCTTATATTTCAATTTCGAAACAAAAAATTTTTTGAGCTAAAAAATACCCTGAACTATTACCTGCAATTTTCGGTAGTTTTCGCAGAAAAATCGATTTCCTTTAAAAACTCATTATAAGAAGTATTTTTCATGCTGAATGCAAATCTGGGTTAAAATATCGTTTGTCGTCTCTAATTCCTTTAATTAAGAAGTTAAATGAGGTGAATTTTAAAGTATCTTCTGATGATTATCATTGTATTTCCTGCGTACATATTGGTATATTAGAGCATTATTATATATTTTCCATGATTATTTTAAGTACAGAAGTGCTTGAATATCTTATATTTCAATTTCGAAACAAAAAATTTTTTGAGCTAAAAAATACCCTGAACTATTACCTGCAATTTTCGGTAGTTTTCGCAGAAAAATCGATTTCCTTTAAAAACTCATTATCAGTATTTTCATGCTGATTGCAAATCTGGGTTAAAATATCGTTTTGTCGTCTCTAATTCCTTTAATTAAGAAGTTAAATGAGGTGAATTTTAAAGTATCTTCTGATGATTATCATTGTATTTCCTGCGTACATATTGGTATATTAGAGCATTATTATATATTTTCCATGATTATTTTAAGTACAGAAGTGCTTGAATATCTTATATTTCAATTTCGAAACAAAAAATTTTTTGAGCTAAAAAATACCCTGAACTATTACCTGCAATTTTCGGTAGTTTTCGCAGAAAAATCGATTTCCTTTAAAAACTCATTATAAGAAGACTTTTTCATGCTGATTGCAAATCTGGTTTCAGAATATCGGTTTGTCGCCTCTAATTCCTTTAATTAAGAAGTTAAATGAGGTACATTTTTAAGTATCCTCTGATGAATATCATATTATTTCCTGCTTACATATTGGTACATTACATCATTATTATATATTTTCCATGATTGTTTTAAGTACAGAAGTGCTTGAATATCTTATATTTCAATTTCGAAACAAAAAATTTTTTGAGCTAAAAAATACCCTGAACTATTACCTGTAATTTTCGGTAGTTTTCGCAGAAAAATCGATTTCCTTTAAAAACTAATTATAAGAAGTATTTTTCATGCTGAATGCAAATCTGCGTTTAAAATATAGTTTTGTCGTCTCTAATTCCTTTAATTAAGAAGTTAAATGAGGTGAATCTTAAAGTATCTTCTGAAGATTATCATTGTATTTCCTGCGTACGTATTGGTAAATTAGAGCATTATTATATATTTTCCATGATTATTTTAAGTACAGAAGTGCTTGAATATCTTATATTTCAATTTCGAAACAAAAAATTTTTTGAGCTAAAAAATACCCTGAACTATTACCTGCAATTTTCCCTAGTTTTCGCAGAAAAATCTATTTACTTTAAAAACTCATTATAAGAAGTATTTTTCATGCTGAATGCTAATCTGGGGTTCATATATCGTTACGTCGTCTCTAATTTCTTTAATTAAAGAGTTAAATGAGGTGAATTTTAAAGTATTTTCTGATGTTTATCATTGTATTTCCTTCGTACATATTGGTATATTAGAGCAATATTATATATTTTCCATGATTATTTTAATTATAGAAGTGCTTGAATATCTAATATTTCATTTTCGAAACAAAAAATTTTTTGAGCTAAAAAATACCCTGAACTATTACCTGTAATTTTCGGTAGTTTTCGCAGAAAAATCAATTTCCTTTAAAAACTCATTATAAGAAGGATTTCTCATGCTGAATGCAAATCTGGTTTTAAAATATCGTTTTGTCGTCTCTAATTCCTTTAATTAAGAAGTTAAATGCGGTGAATTTTAAAGTATCTTCTGATGATTATCATTGTATTTCCTGCGTACATATTGGTATATTAGAGCATTATTATATATTTTCCATGATTATTTTAAATACAAAATTGCTTGAATATCTTATATTTCAATTTCGAAACAAAAATTTTTGAGCTAAAAAATACCCTGAACCTGCAATTTTCGGTAGTTTTCGCAGAAAAATCGATTTCCTTTAAAAACTCATTATAAGAAGACTTTTTCATGCTGATTGCAAATCTGGTTTTAAAATATCGGTTTGTCGTCTCTAATTCCTTTAATTAAGAAGTTAAATGAGGTAAATTTTAAAGTATCCTCTGATGAATATCATATTATTTCCTGCTTACATATTGGTATATTACAGCATTATTATATATTTTCCATGATTGTTTTAAGTACAGAAGTGCTTGAATATCTTATATTTCAATTTCGAAACAAAAAATTTTTTGAGCTAAAAAATACCCTGAACTATTACCTGTAATTTTCGGTAGTTTTCGCAGAAAAATCGATTTCCTTTAAAAACTCATTATAAGAAGTATTTTCATGCTGAATGCAAATCTGCGTTTAAAATATCGTTTTGTCGTCTCTAATTCTTTTAATTAAGAAGTTAAATGAGGTGAATTTTAAAGTATCTTCTGATGATTATCATTATATTTTTCTGCGTACATATTGGTATATTAGAACATTATTATATATTTTCCATGATTATTTTAAGTACAGAAGTGCTTGAATATCTTATATTTCAATTTCGAAACAAAAATTTTTTCGGCTAAATAATACCCTGAACTATTACCTGCGATTTTCCTAGTGTTCCCAGAAAATTCGATTTACTTTAAAAATTCATTATAAGAAGTATTTTTCATGATGAATGCAAATCTCGGGTTAAAATATCGTTTCGTCGTCTCTAATTCCTTTAATTAAGAAGTTAAATGAGGTGAATTTTAAAGTATCTTCTGATGATTATCATTGTATTTCCTGCGTACATATTGATGTAATTAGAGCATTATTATATATTTTCCATGATTATTTAAGTACAGAAGTGCTTGAATATCTTATATTTCAATTTCGAAAAAAAAAAATTTTTGAGCTAAAAAATACCCTGAAATATTACCTGTAATTTTCGGTAGTTTTCGCAGAAAAATCGATTTCCTTTAAAAACTCATTATAAGAAGTATTTTCATGCTGAATGCAAATCTGGGGTTAAAATATCGTTTTGTCGTCTCTAATTCCTTTAATTAAGAAGTTAAATGCGGTGAATTCAAAAGTATCTTCTGATGTTTATCATAGTATTTCCTGCGTACGTAGTGGTAAATTAGAGCATCATTATATATTTTATATGATTATTTTAAGTACAGAAGTGCTTGAATATCTTATATTTCAATTTCGAAACAAAAATTTTTTGAGCTAGAAAATACACTGTAATTTTCGGTAGTTTTCGCAGAAAAATCGATATCCTTTAAAAACTAATTATAAGAAGTATTTTTCCTGCTGAATGCAAATCTGCGTTTAAAATATCGTTTTGTCGTCTCTAATTCCTTTAATTAAGAAGTTAAATGAGGTGAATCTTAAAGTATCTTCTGAAGATTATCATTGTATTTCCTGCGTACGTATTGGTAAATTAGAGCATTATTATATATTTTCCATGATTATCTTAAGTACAGAAGTGCTTGAATATCTTATATTTCAATTTCGAAACAAAAATTTTTTTGAGCTAAAAGGTACCCTGAACTATTACCTGCAATTTTCCTTAGTGTTCACAGAAAATTCGATTTACTTTAAAAATTCATTATAAGAAGTATTTTTTTATGATGAATGCAAATCTCGGGTTAAAATTCGTTTCGTCGTCTCTAATTCCTTTAATTAAGAAGTTAAATGAGGTGAATTTTAAAGTATCTTCTGATGATTATCATTGTATTTCCTGCGTACATATTGATGTATTAGAGCATTATTATATATTTTCCATGATTATTTTCAGTACAGAAGTGCTTGAATATCTTATATTTCAATTTCGAAAAAAAAAAATTTTTGAGCTAAAAAATACCCTGAACTATTACCTGTAATTTTCGGTAGTTTTCGCAGAAAAATCGATTTCCTTTAAAAACTCATTATAAGAAGTATTTCTCATGCTGAATGCAAATCTGTGGTTAAAATATCGTTTTGTCGTCTCTAATTCCTTTAATTAAGAAATTAAATGAGGTGAATTTTAAAGTATCTTCTGATGTTTATCATAGTGTGTCCTGCGTACGTAGTGGTAAATTAGAGCATCATTATATATTTTCCATGATTATTTTAAGTACAGAAGTGCTTGAATATCTTATATTTCAATTTCGAAACAAAAAGTTTTTTGAGCTAAAAAATACCCTGAACTATTACCTGTAATTTTCGGTAGTTTTCGCAGAAAAATCGATTTCCTTTAAAAACTCATTATAAGAAGACTTTTTCATGCTGAATGCAAATCTGCGTTTAAAATATCGTTTTCTCGTCTCTAATTCCTTTAATTAAGAAGTTAAATGATGTGAATTTTATATTATCTTCTGATGAATATCATTGTATTTCCTGATTACATATTGGTATATTACAGCATTATTATATATTTTTCATAATTATTTTAAGTATAGAAGTGCTTGAATATCTTATATTTCAATTTCGAAACAAAAAATTTTTTGAGCTAAAAAGTACCCTGAACAATATTTTTTTTTTTTTTTTTTTTTATACTTTGTCGCTGTCTCCCGCGTTTGCGAGGTAGCGCAAGGAAACAGACGAAAGAAATGGCCCAACCCCCCCCCCCATACACATGTACATACACACGTCCACACACGCAAATATACATACCTACACAGCTTTCCATGGTTTACCCCAGACGCTTCACATGCCTTGATTCAATCGACTGACAGCACGTCAACCCCTGTATACCACATGACTCCAATTCACTCCATTCCTTGCCCTGCTTTCACCGTCCTGCATGTTCAGGCCCCGATCACACAAAATCTTTTTCACTCCATCTTTCCACCTCCAATTTGGTCTCCCTCTTCTCCTCGTTCCCTCCACCTCCGACACATATATCCTCTTGGTCAATCTCTCCTCACTCATTCTCTCCATGTGCCCAAACCATTTCAAAACACCCTCTTCTGCTCTCTCAACCACGCTCTTTTTATTTCCACACATCTCTCTTACCCTTACGTTACTTACTCGATCAAACCACCTCACACCACACATTGTCCTCAAACATCTCATTTCCAGCACATCCATCCTCCTGCGCACATCTCTATCCATAGCCCACGCCTCGCAACCATACAACATTGTTGGAACCACTATTCCCTCAAACATACCCATTTTCGCTTTCCGAGATAATGTTCTCGACTTCCACACATTTTTCAAGGCTCCCAAAATTTTCGCCCCCTCCCCCACCCTATGATCCACTTCCGCTTCCATGGTTCCATCCGCTGACAGATCCCCTCCCAGATATCTAAAACACTTCACTTCCTCCAGTTTTTCTCCATTCAAACTCACCTCCCAATTGACTTGACCCTCACCCCTACTGTACCTAATAACCTTGCTCTTATTCACATTTACTCTCAACTTTCTTCTTCCACACACTTTACCAAACTCAGTCACCAGCTTCTGCAGTTTCTCACATGAATCAGCCACCAGCGCTGTATCATCAGCGAACAACAACTGACTCACTTCCCAAGCTCTCTCATCCCCAACAGACTTCATACTTGCCCCTCTTTCCAGGACTCCCGCATTTACCTCCCTTACAACCCCATCCATAAACAAATTAAACAACCATGGAGACATCACACACCCCTGCCGCAAACCTACATTCACTGAGAACCAATCACTTTCCTCTCTTCCTACACGTACACATGCCTTACATCCTCGATAAAAACTTTTCACTGCTTCTAACAACTTGCCTCCCACACCATATATTCTTAATACCTTCCACAGAGCATCTCTATCAACTCTATCATATGCCTTCTCCAGATCCATAAATGCTACATACAAATCCATTTGCTTTTCTAAGTATTTCTCACATACATTCTTCAAAGCAAACACCTGATCCACACATCCTCTACCACTTCTGAAACCGCACTGCTCTTCCCCAATCTGATGCTCTGTACATGCCTTCACCCTCTCGATCAATACCCTCCCATATAATTTACCAGGAATACTCAACAAACTTATACCTCTGTAATTTGAGCACTCACTCTTATCCCCTTTGCCTTTGTACAATGGCACTATGCACGCATTCCGCCAATCCTCAGGCACCTCACCATGAGTCATACATACATTAAATAACCTTACCAACCAGTCAACAATACAGTCACCCCCTTTTTTAATAAATTCCACTGCAATACCATCCAAACCTGCTGCCTTGCCGGCTTTCATCTTCCGCAAAGCTTCTACTACCTCTTCTCTGTTTACCAAATCATTTTCCCTAACCCTCTCACTTTGCACACCACCTCGACCAAAACACCCTATATCTGCCACTCTGTCATCAGACACATTCAACAAACCTTCAAAATACTCATTCCATCTCCTTCTCACATCACCGCTACTTGTTATCACCTCCCCATTTGCGCCCTTCACTGAAGTTCCCATTTGCTCCCTTGTCTTACGCACCCTATTTACCTCCTTCCAGAACATCTTTTTATTCTCCCTAAAATTTACTGATAGTCTCTCACCCCAACTCTCATTTGCCCTTTTTTTCACCTCTTGCACCTTTCTCTTGACCTCCTGTCTCTTTCTTTTATACTTCTCCCACTCAATTGCATTTTTTCCCTGCAAAAATCGTCCAAATGCCTCTCTCTTCTCTTTCACTAATACTCTTACTTCTTCATCCCACCACTCACTACCCTTTCTAAACAGCCCACCTCCCACTCTTCTCATGCCACAAGCATCTTTTGCGCAATCCATCACTGATTCCCTAAATACATCCCATTCCTCCCCCACTCCCCTTACTTCCATTGTTCTCACCTTTTTCCATTCTGTACACAGTCTCTCCTGGTACTTCCCCACACAGGTCTCCTTCCCAAGCTCACTTACTCTCACCACCTTCTTCACCCCAACATTCACTCCTCTTTTCTGAAAACCCATACTAATCTTCACCTTAGCCTCCACAAGATAATGATCAGACATCCCTCCAGTTGCACCTCTCAGCACATTAACATCCAAAAGTCTCTCTTTCGCGCGCTTGTCAATTAACACGTAATCCAATAACGCTCTCTGGCCATCTCTCCTACTTACATAAGTATACTTATGTATATCTCGCTTTTTAAACCAGGTATTCCCAATCATCAGTCCTTTTTCAGCACATAAATCTACAAGCTCTTCACCATTTCCATTTACAACACTGAACACCCCATGCATACCAATTATTCCCTCAACTGCCACATTACTCACCTTTGCATTCAAATCACCCATCACTATAACCCGGTCTCGTGCATCAAAACCGCTAACACACTCATTTAGCTGCTCCCAAAACACTTGCCTCTCATGATCTTTCTTCTCATGCCCAGGTGCATATGCACCAATAATCACCCACCTCTCTCCATCAATATATTACTGAACAATATATTACTTCTAATTTTCGGTAGTTTTCGCAGAAAAATCGATTTCCTTTAAAAACTCATTATAATAAGTATTTTTCATGCTGAATGCAAATCTGCGTTTAAAATATCGTTTTGTCGTCTCTAATTCTTTTAATTAAGAAGTTAAATGAGGTGAATTTTAAAGTATCTTCTGATGATTATCATTATATTTTTCTGCGTACATATTGGTATATTAGAACATTATTATATATTTTCCATGATTATTTTAAGTACAGAAGTGCTTGAATATCTTATATTTCAATTTCGAAACAAAATTTTTTTTCGGCTAAAAAATACCCTGAACTATTACCTGCGATTTTCCTAGTGTTCCCAGAAAATTCGATTTACTTTAAAAATTCATTATAAGAAGTATTTTTCATGATGAATGCAAATCTCGTGTTAAAATATCGTTTCGTCGTCTCTAATTCCTTTAATTAAGAAGTTAAATGAGGTGAATTTTAAAGTATCTTCTGATGATTATCATTGTATTTCCTGCGTACATATTGATGTATTAGAGCATTATTATATATTTTCCATGATAATTTTAAGTACAGAAGTGCTTGAATATCTTATATTTTAATTTCGAAACAAAAAATATTTTGAGCTTAAAAATACCCTGAACTATTACCTGTAATTTTCGGTAGTTTTCGCCGAAAAATCGATTTCCTTTAAAAACTCATTATAAGAAGGATTTCTCATGCTGAATGCAAATCTGGGGTTAAAATATCGTTTTGTCGTCTCTAATTCCTTTAATTAAGAAGTTAAATGCGGTGAATTTTAAAGTATCTTCTGATGATTATCATTGTATTTCTTGCGTACATATTGGTATATTAGAGCATTATTATATATTTTCCATGATTATTTTAAATACAAAATTGCTTAAATATCTTATATTTCAATTTCGAAACAAAAATTTTTGAGCTAAAAAATACCCTGAACTATTACCTGCAATTTTCCGTAGTTTTTGCAGAAAAATCGATATCCTTTAAAAACTCATTATAAGAAGACTTTTTCATGCTGATTGCAAATCTGGTTTTAAAATATCGGTTTGTCGTCTCTAATTCCTTTAATTAAGAAGTTAAATGATGTGAATTTTAAAGTATCTTCTGATGATTATCATTGTATTTCCTGATTACATATTGGTATATTACAGCATTATTATATATTTTCCATGATTATTTTAATTATAGAAGTGCTTGAATATCTTACATTTCAATTTCGAAACAAAAAATTCTTTGAGCTAAAAAGTACCCTGAACTATTACCTGTAATTTTCGGTAGTTTTCGCAGAAAAATCGATTTCCTTTAAAAACTCATTATAAGAAGACATTTTCATGCTGAATGCAAATCTGCGTTTAAAATATCGGTTTGTCGTCTCTAATTCCTTTAATTTAGAAGTTAAATGAGGTGAATTCTAAAGTATCCTCTGATGAATATATTATTATCTCCTGCTTACATATTGGTATACTACAGCATTATTATATATTTTCCATGATTATTTTATGTACAGAAGTGCTTGAATATCTTATATTTCAATTTCGAAACAAAAAATTTTTTGAGCTAAAAAATACCCTGAAGTATTACCTGCAATTTTCGGTAGTTTTCGTAGAAAAATCGATTTCCTTTAAAAACTAATTATAAGAAGTATTTTTCCTGCTGAATGCAAATCTGCGTTTAAAATATAGTATTGTCGTCTCTAATTTCTTTAATTAAGAAGTTAAATGAGGTGAATCTTAAAGTATCTTCTGAAGATTATCATTGTATTTCCTGCGTACGTATTGGTAAATTAGAGCATTATTATATATTTTCCATGATTATTTTAAGTACAGAAGTGCTTGAATATCTTATATTTCAATTTCGAAACAAAAAATTTTTTGAGCTAAAAAATATCCTGAACTATTACCTGCAATTTTCCCTAGTTTTCGCAGAAAAATCTATTTACTTTAAAAACTCATTATAAGAAGTATTTTTCATGCTGAATGCAAATCTGGGGTTAATATATCGTTTCGTCGTCTCTAATTTCTTTTATTAAAGAGTTAAATGAGGTGAATTTTAAAGTATTTTCTGATGTTTATCATTGTATTTCCTTCGTACATATTGGTATATTAGAGCAATATTATATATTTTCCATGATTATTTTAAGTACAGAAGTGCTTGAATATCTTATATTTCAATTTCGAAACAAAAAATTTTTTGAGCTAAAAAATACCCTGAACTATTACCTGCAATTTTCCCTAGTTTTCGCAGAAAAATCTATTTACTTTAAAAACTCATTATAAGAAGTATTTTTCATGCTGAATGCAAATCTGGGGTTAATATATCGTTTCGTCGTCTCTAATTTCTTTTATTAAAGAGTTAAATGAGGTGAATTTTAAAGTATTTTCTGATGTTTATCATTGTATTTCCTTCGTACATATTGGTATATTAGAGCAATATTATATATTTTCCATGATTATTTTAAGTACAGAAGTGCTTGAATATCTAGTATTTCATTTTCGAAACAAAAAATTTTTTGAGCTAAAACTCATTATAAGAAGACTTTTTCATGCTGAATGCATATCTGGTTTTAAAATATCGTTTCATCGTCTCTAATTCCTTTAATTAAGAATTTAAATGATGTGAATTTTAAAGTATCTTCTGATGAATATCATTGTATTTCCTGATTACATATTGGTATATTACAGCATTATTATATATTTTCCATGATTATTTTAAGTATAGAAGTGCTTGAATATCTTACATTTCAATTTCGAAACAAAAAATTTTTTGAGCTAAAAAGTACCCTGAACTATTACCTGTAATTTTCGGTAGTTTTCGCAGAAAAATCGATTTCCTTTAAAAACTCATTATAAGAAGTATATTTCATGCTGAATGCAAATCTGCGTTTAAAATATCGTTTTGTCGTCTCTAATTCTTTTAATTAAGAAGTTAAATGAGGTGAATTTTAAAGTATCTTCTGATGATTATCATTATATTTTTCTGCGTACATATTGGTATATTAGAACATTATTATATATTTTCCATGATTATTTTAAGTACAGAAGTGCTTGAATATCTTATATTTCAATTTCGAAAAAAAAATTTTTTCGGCTAAAAAATACCCTGAACTATTACCTGCGATTTTCCTAGTGTTCCCAGAAAATTCGATTTACTTTAAAAATTCATTATAAGAAGTATTTTTCATGATGAATGCAAATTTCGGGTTAAAATATCGTTTCGTCGTCTCTAATTCCTTTAATTAAGAAGTTAAATGAGGTGAATTTTAAAGTATCTTCTGATGATTATCATTGTATTTCCTGCGTACATATTGATGTATTAGAGCATTATTATATATTTTCCATAATTATTTCAAGTACAGAAGTGCTTGAATATCTTATATTTCAATTTCGAAAAAAAAAAATTTTGAGCTAAAAAATACCCTGAACTATTACCTGTAATTTTCGGTAGTTTTCGCAGAAAAATCGATTTCCTTTAAAAACTCATTATAAGAAGTATTTCTGATGCTCAATGCAAATCTGGGGTTAAAATATCGTTTTGTCGTCTCTAATTCCTTTAATTAAGAAGATAAATGAGGTGAATTTTAAAGTATCTTCTGATGATTATCATTGTATTTCCTGCCTACATATTGATGTATTAGAGGATTATTATATATTTTCCATGATAATTTTAAGTACAGAAGTGCTTGAATATCTCATATTTTAATTTCGACACAAAAAATTTTTTGAGCTTAAAAATACCCTGAACTATTACATGCAATTTTCGGTAGTTTTCGGAGAAAAATCGATTTCCTTTAAAAACTCATTATAAGAAGACTTTTTCATGCTGATTGCAAATCTGGTTTCAGAATATCGGTTTGTCGCCTCTAATTCCTTTAATTAAGAAGTTAAATGAGGTAAATTTTTAAGTATCCTCTGATCAATATCATATTATTTCCTGCTTACATATTGGTATATTACATCATTATTATATATTTTCCATGATTGTTTTAAGTACAGAAGTGCTTGAATATCTTATATTTCAATTTCGAAACAAAAAATTTTTTGAGCTAAAAAATACCCTGAACTATTACCTGTAATTTTCGGTAGTTTTCGCAGAAAAATCGATTTCCTTTAAAAACTAATTATAAGTATTTTTCATGCTGAATGCAAATCTGCGTTTGAAATATAGTTTTGTCGTCTCTAATTTCTTTAATTAAGAAGTTAAATGAGGTGAATCTTAAAGTATCTTCTGAAGATTATCATTGTATTTCCTGCGTACGTATTGGTAAATTAGAGCATTATTATATATTTTCCATGATTATTTTAAGTACAGAAGTGCTTGAATATCTTATATTTCAATTTCGAAACAAAAAATTTTTTGAGCTAAAAAATACCCTGAACTATTACCTGCAATTTTCCCTAGTTTTCGCAGAAAAGTCTATTTACTTTAAAAACTCATTATAAGAAGTATTTTTCATACTGAATGCTAATCTGGGGTTCATATATCGTTACGTCGTCTCTAATTTCTTTAATTAAAGAGTTAAATGAGGTGAATTTTAAAGTATTTTCTGATGTTTATCATTGTATTTCCTTCGTACATATTGGTATATTAGAGCAATATTATATATTTTCCATGATTATTTTAAGTACAGAAGTGCTTGAATATCTAATATTTCATTTTCGAAACAAAAAATTTTTTGAGCTAAAAAATACCCTGAACCTGTAATTTTCGGTAGTTTTCGCAGAAAAATCGATTTCCTTTAAAAACTCATTATAAGAAGGATTTCTCATGCTGAATGCAAATCTGGTTTTAAAATATCGTTTTTTCGTCTCTAATTCCTTTAATTAAGAAGTTAAATGCGGTGAATTTTAAAGTATCTTCTGATGATTATCATTGTATTTCCTGCGTACATATTGGTATATTAGAGCATTATTATATATTTTCCATGATTATTTTAAGTACAGAAGTGCTTGAATATCTTATATTTCAATTTCGAAACAAAAAATTTTTTGAGCTAAAAAATACCCTGAACTATTACCTGCAATTTTCGGTAGTTTTCGCAGAAAAATCGATTTCCTTTAAAAACTCATTATAAGAAGTATTTTTCATGCTGAATGCAAATCTGGGTTTAAAATATCGTTTTGTCGTCTCTAATTCCTTTAATTAAGAAGTTAAATGAGGTGAATTTTAAAGTATCTTCTGATGATTATCATTGTATTTCCTGCGTACATATTGGTATATTAGAGCATTATTATATATTTTCCATGATTATTTTAAGTACAGAAGTGCTTGAATATCTTATATTTCAATTTCGAAACGAAATTTTTTTTCGCTAAAAAATACCCTGAACTATTACCTGCAATTTTCCTTAGTGTTCGCAGAAAATTCGATTTACTTTAAAAATTCATTATAAGAAGTATTTTTCATGATGAATGCAAATCTCGGGTTAAAATATCGTTTCGTCGTCTCTAATTCCTTTAATTAAGAAGTTAAATGAGGTGAATTTTAAAGTATCTTCTGATGATTATCATTGTATTTCCTGCGTACATATTGATGTATTAGAGCATTATTATATATTTTCCATGATTATTTTAAGTACAGAAGTGCTTGAATATCTTATATTTCAATTTCGAAACAAAAAATTTTTTGAGCTAAAAAATACCCTGAACTATTACCTGCAATTTTCGGTAGTTTTCGCAGAAAAATCGATTTCCTTTAAAAACTCATTATAAGAAGTATTTCTCATGCTGAATGCAAATCTGGGGTTAAAATATCGTTTTGTCGTCTCTAATTCCTTTAATTAAGAAGTTAAATGAGGTGAATTTTAAAGTATCTTCTGATGATTATCATTGTATTTCCTGCGTACATATTGGTATATTAGAGCATTATTATATATTTTCCATGATTATTTTAAGTACAGAAGTGCTTGAATATCTTATATTTCAATTTCGAAACAAAAATTTTTTGAGCTAAAAAATACCCTGAACTATTACCTGCAATTTTCCGTAGTTTTCGCAGAAAAATCGATTTCCTTTAAAAACTCATTATAAGAAGACTTTTTCATGCTGAATGCAAATCTGGGTTTAAAATATCGGTTTGTCGTCTCTAATTCCTTTAATTAAGAAGTTAAATGAGGTGAATTTTAAAGTATCTTCTGATGATTATCATTGTATTTCCTGCTTACATATTGGTATATTACAGCATTATTATATATTTTCCATGATTGTTTTAAGTACAGAAGTGCTTGAATATCTTTTATTTCAATTTCGAAACAAAAAATTTTTTGAGCTAAAAAATACCCTGAACTATTACCTGTAATTTTCGGTAGTTTTCGCAGAAAAATCGATTTCTTTAAAAACTCATTATAAGAAGACATTTTCATGCTGAATGCAAATCTGTGTTTAAAATATCGGTTTGTCGTCTCTAATTCCTTTAATTTAGAAGTTAAATGAGGTGAATTTTAAAGTATCCTCTGATGAATATATTATTATTTCCTGCTTACATATTGGTATACTACAGCATTATTATATATTTTCCATGATTATTTTATGTACAGAAGTGCTTGAATATCTTATATTTCAATTTCGAAACAAAAAATTTTTTGAGCTAAAAAATACCTGCAATTTTCGGTAGTTTTCGTAGAAAAATCGATTTCCTTTAAAAACTAATTATAAGAAGTATTTTTCATGCTGAATGCAAATCTGCGTTTAAAATATAGTTTTGTCGTCTCTAATTTCTTTAATTAAGAAGTTAAATGCGGTGAATCTTAAAGTATCTTCTGAAGATTATCATTGTATTTCCTGCGTACGTATTGGTAAATTAGAGCATTATTATATATTTTCCATGATTATTTTAAGTACAGAAGTGCTTGAATATCTTATATTTCAATTTCGAAACAAAAAATTTTTTGAGCTAAAAAATACCCTGAACTATTACCTGCAATTTTCCCTAGTTTTCGCAGAAAAATCTATTTACTTTAAAAACTCATTATAAGAAGTATTTTTCATGCTGAATGCTAATCTGGGGTTAATATATCGTTTCGTCGTCTCTAATTTCTTTAATTAAAGAGTTAAATGAGGTGAATTTTAAAGTATTTTCTGATGTTTATCATTGTATTTCCTTCGTACATATTGGTATATTAGAGCAATATTATATATTTTCCATGATTATTTTAAGTACAGAAGTGCTTGAATATCTAATATTTCAATTTCGAAACAAAAAATTTTTTGAGCTAAAAAATACCCTGAACTATTACCTGTAATTTTCGGTAGTTTTCGCTGAAAAATCGATTTCCTTTAAAAACTCATTATAAGAAGACTTTTTCATGCTGAATGCAAATCTGGGTTTAAAATATCGTTTCGTCGTCTCTAATTCCTTTAATTAAGAAGTTAAATGAGGTGAATTTTAAAGTATCTTCTGATGATTATCATTGTATTTCCTGCTTACATATTGGTATATTAGAGCATTATTATATATTTTCCATGATTATTTTAAGTACAGAAGTGCTTGAATATCTTATATTTCAATTTCGAAACAAAAAATTTTTTGAGCTAAAAAATACCCTGAACTATTACCTGCAATTTTCGGTAGTTTTCGCAGAAAAATCGATTTCCTTTAAAAACTCATTATAAGAAGTATTTTTCATGCTGAATGCAAATCTGCGTTTAAAATATCGTTTTGTCGTCTCTAATTCCTTTAATTAAGAAGTTAAATGAGGTGAATTTTAAAGTATCTTCTGATGATTATCATTGTATTTCCTGCGTACATATTGGTATATTAGAGCATTATTATATATTTTCCATGATTATTTTAAGTACAGAAGTGCTTGAATATCTTATATTTCAATTTCGAAACAAAAAATTTTTTGAGCTAAAAAATACCCTGAACTATTACCTGCAATTTTCGGTAGTTTTCGCAGAAAAATCGATTTCCTTTAAAAACTCATTATAAGAAGTATTTTTCATGCTGAATGCAAATCTGCGTTTAGAATATCGTTTTGTCGTCTCTAATTCCTTTAATTAAGAAGTTAAATGAGGTGAATTTTAAAGTATCTTCTGATGATTATCATTGTATTTCCTGCGTACATATTGGTATATTAGAGCATTATTATATATTTTCCATGATTATTTTAAGTACAGAAGTGCTTGAATATCTTATATTTCAATTTCGAAACAAAAATTTTTTTCCGCTAAAAAATACCCTGAACTATTACCTGCAATTTTCGTAGTTTTCGCAGAAAAATCGATTTCCTTTAAAAACTCATTATAAGAAGTATTTTTCATGCTGAATGCAAATCTCGGGTTAAAATTCGTTTTGTCGTCTCTAATTCCTTTAATTAAGAAGTTAAATGAGGTGAATTTTAAAGTATCTTCTGATGATTATCATTGTATTTCCTGCGTACATATTGATGTATTAGAGCATTATTATATATTTTCCATGATTATTTTAAGTACAGAAGTGCTTGAATATCTTATATTTCAATTTCGAAACAAAAAATTTTTTTGGCCAAAAAATACCCTGAACTATTACCTGTAATTTTCGGTAGTTTTCGCAGAAAAATCGATTTCCTTTAAAAACTCATTATAAGAAGACTTTTTCATGCTGAATGCAAATCTGTGTTTAAAATATCGGTTTGTCGTCTCTAATTTCTTTAATTAATAAGTTAAATGAGGTGAATCTTAAAGTATCTTCTGAAGATTATCATTGTATTTCCTGCGTACGTATTGGTAAATTAGAGCATTATTATAAATTTTCAATGATTATTTTAAGTACAGAAGTGCTTGAATATCTTATATTTCAATTTCGAAACAAAATATTTTTTGAGCTAAAAAATACCCTGAACTATTACCTGCAGTTTTCCCTAGTTTTCGCAGAAAAATCTATTTACTTTAAAAACTCATTATAAGAAGTATTTTTCATGCTGAATGCTAATCTGGGGTTAATATATCGTTTCGACGTCTCTAATTTCTTTAATTAAGAAGTTAAATGAGGTGAATTTTAAAGTATTTTCTGATGTTTATCATTGTATTTCCTGGGCACATATTGGTATATTAGAGCAATATTTTATATTTTCCATGATTATTTTAAGTACAGAAGTGCTTGAATATCTTATATTTCAATTTCGAAACAAAAAATTTTTGAGCTAAAAAATACCCTGTAATTTTCGGTAGTTTTCGTAGAAAAATCGATTTCCTTTAAAAACTCATTATAAGAAGTATTTCTCATGCTCAATGCAAATCTGGGGTTAAAATATCGTTTTGTCGCCTCTAATTCCTTTAATTAAGAAGTTAAATGAGGTGAATTTTAAAGTATCTTCTGATGTTTATCATAGTATTTTCTGCGTACGTAGTGGTAAATTGGACCATCATTATATATTTTCCATGATTATTTTAAGTACAGAAGTGCTTGAATATCTTATATTTCAATTTCGAAACAAAAATTTTTTGAGTTAAAAAAATACACTGTAATTTTCGGTAGTTTTCGCAGACAAATCGATTTCCTTTAAAAACTCATTATAAGAAGAGTTTTTCATGCTGAATGCAAATCTGGGGTTAAAATATCGCTTTGTCGTCTCTAAATCCTTTAATTAAGAATTTAAATGAGGTGAATTTTAAAGTATCTTCTGATGATTATCATTGTATTTCCTGCGTACATATTGATGTATTAAAGCATCATTATATATTTTCCATGATAATTTTAAGGACAGAAGTGCTTGAATATCTCATATTCTAATTTCGAAACAAAAAATTTTTTGAGCCTAAAAATACCCTGAACTTTTTCTTTCAAACTATTCGCCATTTCCCGCATTAGCGAGGTAGCTCCTTTAAAAACTCATTATAAGAAGTATTTTTCATGCTGAATGCAAATCTGGGTTAAAATATCGTTTTGTCGTCTCTAATTCCTTTAATTAAGAAGTTAAATGAGGTGAATTTTAAAGTATCTTCTGATGATTATCATTGTATTTCCTGCGTACATATTGGTATATTAGAGCATTATTATATATTTTCCACGATTATTTTAAATACAGAAGTGCTTGAATATCTTACATTTCAATTTCGAAACAAAAAATTTTTTGAGCTAAAAAATACCCTGAACTAATACCTGCAATTTTCGTTAGTTTTCGCAGAAAAATCGATTTCCTTTAAAACTAATTATAAGAAGTATTTTTATGCTGAATGCAAATCTGCGTTTAAAATATCGGTGTGTCGTCCCTAATTCCTTTAATTAAGAAGTTAAATGAGGTGAAATTTAAAGTATCTTCTGATGATTATCATTGTATTTCCTGCGTACATATTGGTATATTAGAGCATTATTATATATTTTCCATGACTATTTTAAGTACAGAAGTGCTTGAATATCTTATATTTCAGTTTTGAAACAAAATTATTTTTGCGCTAAAAAATACCCTGAACAATTTTCCTTATTGTTCGCAGAAAATTCGATTTACTTTAAAAATTCATTATAAGAAGTATTTTTCATGCTGAATTCAAATCTCGGGTTAAAATATCGTTTCGTCGTCTGTAATTCCTTTAATTAAGAAGTTAAATGAGGTGAATTTTAAAGTATCTTCTGACGATTATCATCGTATTTCCTGCCTACATATTGATGTATTAGAGCATTATTATATATTTTCCATGATTATTTTAAGTACAGAAGTGCTTGAATATCTTATATTTCAATTTCGAAACAAAAATTTTTTTGAGCTAAAAAATACCCTGAACTATTACCTGTAATTTTCGGTAGTTTTCGCAGAAAAATCGATTTCCTTTAAAAACTCATTATAAGAAGTATTTTCATGCTGAATGCAAATCTGGGTTTAAAATATCGTTTTGTCGTCTCTAATTCCTTTAATTAAGAAGTTAAATGAGGTGAATTTTAAAGTATCTTCTGATGATTATCATTGTATTTCCTGCGTACGTATTGGTAAATTAGAGCATTATTATATATTTTCCATGATTATTTTAAGTACAGAAGTGCTTGAATATCTTATATTTCAATTTCGAAACAAAAATTTTTTTGAGCTAAAAAATACCCTGAACTATTACCTGTAATTTTCGGTAGTTTTCGCAGAAAAATCGATTTCCTTTAAAAGCTCATTATAAAGGGAGTTTTTCATGCTGAATGCAAATCTGGGGTTAGAATATCGTTTTGTCGTGTCTAATTCCTTTAATTAAGATGTTAAATGCGGTGAATTTTAAATTATCTTCTGATGATTATTATTGTATTTCCTGCGTACATATTGGTATATTAGAGCATTATTGTATATTTTCCATGATAATTTTAAGTACAGAAGTGCTTGAATATCTCATATTTCAATTTCGAAACAAAAAATTTTTTGAGCTAAAAAATACCCTGAACTGTTACCTGTAATTTTCGGTAGTTTTCGCAGAAAAATCGATTTCCTTTGAAAACTCATTATAAGAAGTATTTATCATGCTGAATGCAAATCTGGGGTTAAAATATCGTTTTGTCGTCTCTAATTCCGTTAATTAAGAAGTTAAATGCGGTGAATTTTAAAGTATCTTCCGATGATTATCATAGTGTTTCCTGCGTACGTAGTGGTAAATTAGAGCATTATTATATATTTTCCATAATTATTTTAAGTACAGAAGTGCTTGAATATCTTATATTTCAATTTCGAAGCAAAAAATTTTTTGAGCTAAAAAATACCCTGCAATTTTCGGTAGTTTTCGCAGAAAAATCGATTTCCTTTAAAAACTCATTATAAGAAGACTTTTTCATGCTGAATGCAAATCTGCGTTTAAGATATCGTTTTGTCGTCTCTAATTTCTTTAATTAAGAAGTTAAATGATGTGAATTTTAAAGTATCTTCTGATGAATATCATTGTATTTCCTGATTACATATTGGTATATTACAGCATTATTATATATTTTCTATGATTATTTTAAGTACAGAAGTGCTTGAATATCTTACATTTCAAATTCGAAACAAAAAATTTTTTGAGCTAAAAAGTACCCTGAACCTGCAATTTTCGGTAATTTTCGCATAAAAATCGATTTTCTTTATAAACTAATTATAAGAAGTATTTTTCATGCTGAATGCAAATCTGCATTTAAAATATCGGTTTGTCGTCCCTAATTCCTTTAATTAAGAAGTTAAATGAGGTGAATTTTAAAGTATCTTGTGATGATTATCATTGTATTTACTGCGTACATATTGGTATATTAGAGCATTATTATATATTTTCCATGATTATTTTAGGTACAGAAGTGCTTGAATATCTTATATTTCAATTTCGAAACAAAAATTTTTTGAGCTAAAAAATACCCTGAACTATTACCTGCAATTTTCGGTAGTTTTCGCAGAAAAATCGATTTCCTTTAAAAACTCATTATAAGAAGTATTTTTCATGCTGAATGCAAATCTGGGGTTAAAATATCGTTTTGTCGTCTCTAATTCCTTTAATTAAGAAGTTAAATGAGGTGAATTTTAAAGTATCTTCTGATGATTATCATTGTATTTCCTGCGTACGTAGTGGTAAATTAGAGCATTATTATATATTTTCCATGATTATTTTAAGTACAGAAGTGCTTGAATATCTTATATTTCAATTTCGAAACAAAAAATTTTTTGAGCTAAAAAATACCCTGAACTATTACCTGCAATTTTCGGTAGTTTTCGCAGAAAAATCGATTTCCTTTAAAAACTCATTATAAGAAGACTTTTTCATGCTGAATGCAAATCTGCGTTTAAAATATCGTTTTGTCGTATCTAATTTCTTTAATTAAGAAGTTTAATTAGGTGATTTTTAAAGTATCTTCTGATGATTATCATTGTATTTCCTGCGTACATATTGGTATATTAGAGCATTATTAGAAATTTTCCATGATTATTTCAAGTACAGAAGTGCTTGAATATCTTATATTTCAGTTTTGAAACAAAATTATTTTTGCGCTAAAAAATACCCTGAACTATTACCTGCAATTTTCCTTAGTGTTCGTAGAAAATTCGATTTACTTTAAAAACTCATTATAAGAAGTATTTTTCATGCTGAATTGAAATCTCGAGTTTAAATATCGTTTCGTCGTCTTTAATTATTGTAATTAAGAAGTTAAATGAGGTGAATTTTAAAGTATCTTGTGATGTTTATCATTGTATTTCCTGCGTACATATTGGTATATTAGAGCATTATTATATATTTTCTATGATTATTTTAAGTACAGAAGTGCTTGAATATCTTATATTTCAATTTCGAAACAAAAATTTTTTGAGCTAAAAAATACCCTGAACCTGTAATTTTCGGTAGTTTTCGCAGAAAAATCGATTTCCTTTAAAAACTCATTATAAGAAGACTTTTTCATGCTGAATGGAAATCTGCGTTTAAAATATCGTTTTGTCGTCTCTAATTCCTTTAATTAAGAAGTTAAATGAGGTGAATTTTAAAGTATCCTCTGATGAATATCATATTATTTCCTGCTTACATATTGGTATATTACAGCATTATTATATATTTTCCATGATTGTTTTAAGTACAGAAGTGCTTGAATATGTTATATTTCAATTTGGAAAAAAAAATATTTGAGCTAAAAAATACCCTGTAATTTTCGGTAGTTTTCGCAGAAAAATCGACTTCCTTTAAAAACTCATTATAAGAAGACTTTTTCATGCTGAATGCAAATCTGTGTTTAAAATATCGGTCTGTCGTCTCTAATTCCTTTAATTAAGAAGTTAAATGAGGTGAATCTTAAAGTGTCTTCTGATGATTATCATTGTATTTCCTGCGTACTATTTGTAAATTAGAGCATTATTATATATTTTCCATGATTATTTTAAGTACAGAAGTGCTTGAACATCTTATATTTCAATTTCGAAACAAAAAATTTTTTGATCTTTTTTAGCTGAACTATTACCTGCAGTTTTCACTAGTTTTCGCAGAAAAATGTATTTCCTTTAAAAACTCATTATAAGTATTTTTCATGCTGAATGCTAATCTGGGGTTAAAATATCGTTTCATCGTCTCTAATTTCTTTAATTAAAAAGTTAAATGAGGTGAATTTTAAAGTATCTTCTGAAGTTTATCATTGTATTTCATGCGTACATATTGGTATGTTAGAGCATTATTATATATTTTCCATGATTATTTTAAGTACAGAAGTGCTTGAATATCTTATATTCCAATTTCGAAACAAAAAATTTTTTGAGCTAAAAAATACCCTGTAATTTTCCGTAGTTTTCGCAGAAAAATCGATTTCCTTTTAAAAACTCATTATAAGAAGACTTTTTCATGCTGAATGCAAATCTGCGTTTAAAATATCGTTTTGTCGTCTCTAATTCCTTTAATTAAGAAGTTAAATGATGTGAATTTTAAAGTATCTTGTGATGAATATCTTTGTATTTCCTGCGTACGTATTGGTAAATTAGAGCATTATTATATATTTTCCATGATTATTTTAAGTATAGAAGTGCTTGAATATCTTATATTTCAATTTCGAAACAAAAAATTTTTTGAGCTAAAAAGTACCCTGAACTAATTATTACCTGCAATTTTCGGTAGTTTTCGCAGTAAAATCGATTTCCTTTAAAAACTCATTATAAGAAGTATTTCTCATGCTGAATGCAAATCTGGGGTTAAAATATCGTTTCGTCGTCTTTAATTCCTTTAATCAAGAAGTTGAAAGCGGTTAATTTTAAAGTATCTTCTGATGATTATCATTGTATTTCCTGCGTACATATTGGTATATTAGAGCATTATTATATATTTTCCATGATAATTTTAAGTACAGAAGTGCTTGAATATCTTATCTTTCAATTTCGAAACAAAAAATTTTTTGAGCTAAAAAATACCCTGAACTATTACCTGTAATTTTCGGTAGTTTTCGCAGAAAAATCGATTTCCTTTAAAAACTCATTATAAGAAATATTTTTCATGCTGAATGCAAATCTGCGGTTAAAATATGGTTTTTTCGTCTCTAATTCCTTTAATTAAGAAGTTAAATGAGGTGAATTTTAAAGTATCTTTTGATGTTTATCATAGTATTTCCTGCGTACGTAGTGGTATATTAGAGCATTGTTATATATTTTCCATGATTATTTTAAGTACAGAAGTGCTTGAATATCTTTTATTTCAATTTCGAGACAAAAATTTTTTTGAGCTAAAAAATAACCTGTAATTTTCGGTAGTTTTCGCAGAAAAATCGATTTCCTTTAAAAACTCATTATAATAAGAGTTTTTGATGCTGAATGCAAATCTGGGGTTAAAATATCGTTTTTGTCGTCTCTAATTCCTTTAATTAAGAAGTTAAATGAGGTGAATTTAAAGTATCTTCTGATGATTATCATTGTATTTCCTGCCTATATGTTGGTATATTAGAGCATTATGATATATTTTCCATGATTATTTTAAGTACAGAAGTGCTTGAATATCTTATATTTCAATTTCGAAACAAAAAATTTTTTGAGCTAAAAAATACCCTGAACTATTACCTGTAATTTTCGGTAGTTTTCGTAGAAAAATCGATTTCCTTTAAAAACTGTTTATAAGAAGACTTTTTCATGCTGAATGCAAATCTGGGGTTAAAATATGGTGTTCTCGTCTCTAATTCCTTTAATTAAGAAGTTAAATGAGGTGAATCTTAAAGTATCTTCTGATGATTATCATTGTATTTCGTGCGTGCATATTGGTAAATTAGAGCATTATTATATATTTTCCATGATTATTTTAAGTACAGAAGTGCTTGAATATCTTAAATTTGAATTTCGAAGCAAAAAATTTTTTTGAACTAAAAAATTCCCTGAACTATTACCTGCAATTTTCGGTAGTTTTCGCAGAAAAATCTATTTCCTTTAAAAACTTCTTATAAGAAGTATTTTTCATGCTGAATGGTAATCTGGGGTTAAAATATCGTTTCGTCGTGTCTAATATCTTTAGTTAAGAAGTTAAATGAGGTAAATTTTAAAGTATCTTCTGATCTTTATCATTGTATTTCCTGCGTACATATTGGTATATTAGAGCATTATTATATATTTTTCATGATTATTTTAAGTACAGAAGTGCTTGAATATCTTATATTTCAATTTCGAAACAAAAAATTTTTTGAGCTAAAAAATACCCTTTACCTGCAATTTTCGGTAGTTTTCGCAGAAAAATCGATTTCCTTTAAAAACTCTTTATAAGAAGACTTTTTCATGCTGAATGCAAATCTGCGTTTAAAATATCGTTTTGTCGTCTCTAATTCCTTTAATTAAGAATTTAAATGATGTGAATTTTAAAGTATCTTTTGATGATTATCATTGTATTTCCTGCGTACGTATTGGCAAATTAGAGCATTATTATATATTTTCCGTGATTATTTCAAGTACAGAAGTGCATGAATATCTTATGTTTCAATTTCGAAACAAAAAATTTTTTCAGTTAAAAAATACCCTGAACTATTACCTGCAATTTTCGGTAGTTTTCGCAGAAAAATCGATTTCCTTTAAAAACTCATTATATGAAGTTTTTTTTCGTGCTGAATACAAATCTGTGGTTAAAATATCGTTTTTTTGTCTGTTATACCTTTAATTTAGATGTTAAATGAGTTCAGTTCTAAAGTATCATCTGATCATTTTCATCATATTTTTTGCAAAAGCATCGGTAAATCAGAGCATGAACATACATTTTCCATGATTGTTTCAAGTATAAAAGTGTTTGAATATCTTACGTTTTGATAGTTCTCAGAAAAAGATAGATTTCCTTAAAGAACTGTTTATAAGAAGTATTTTTCATGCTGAATACGAATTTTGGGTTCAAATATCGTTTTGTCCCCTCTACTAATACCTTTAATTAAGATGTTAAATGAGGTCAATTGTAAAGTATCATCTCATCATTTTCATCGTATTTCCTGCGTAAGTATTGGTAAATCAGCGCATTATCATATATTGTCCTTGATTATTTCAACAAGAGATGTGTTTGAATATCTTATGTTTCAGTTTTGAAACAAACAGTTTTTTTTTTTTTTGAGTCCCTGCGTTATAGAGGGACACCTTCCCTGTATCCTGGAGCCCGTGGTATTACCCTCGTAGTCCTGAACATCGTGAGGGGGCCGACTGGGTACCAGCTGGGGATGATTTGGCGGGCCGTGTCTACTGTACCTCCCCTACACAACCTGTCTTTACTATACCAATAGCGCCCGTCCGTTGGTAAGAATAAACCTGTATGATTAATGGCTTGATTTCATTTCGGTGGCGCCTGAATGATTGTCCCAGACTCAATACCTGTCTGAGTGGGTGTGCGGGGACCACTCCAGGCCCGGGGAGCCCTTCCTGCCTGCCTCTGAGTGAGTTCGGAGAGCTTGCTGACCCTCAGAGTGGATCCGGAAAGCCAGCCTGCCTCTTTGATATCTATTGTCGTAGTAAACAACTTTTCCGGTGATGGAGACTTCTATTCACGATATGTCTGATTCATGAAGGCATTCTAGTTATCTTTCTAGAACTATAGTGATACATAATTATATACATTTGGGCTCAGTAGGGATGGGGGACAAGTTTTATATGCAGGTATTCCGTAGGAAAATGAAACACGGTAAGTTTCCAAGTGCACTTTCGTATGATGATCAGATCATCAGGGGAGATACAAGAATGATATGTAGAACAGTCAATTTATGTACAAGGAAGAGACGCAGCGCACTACTGTAACCTCTTGCAATATATATATATATATATATATATATATATATATATATATATATATATATATATATATATATATATATATATATATATATATGTGTGTGTGTGTGTGTGTGTGTGTGTGTGTGTGTGTGTGTGTATGTATATAGTGGCCACGTCAGTTATAAGAGCATGCGTCTGTACAACAAGTTGCCCTTTTCTCTGAGGCTGTGGTCGAAAACTGATCGAGACACCAGGATGCATATTCTTCAATAGGATGAATTAGAACATTCACAAATCCATGTCGAGTCTGTCAGATGCTACCTTTCTAAAGCTAACCCTGCTTGACCCGTTGGTTTTGGGTCAGATTTAATTACTTTTACTCAAATTTTAGATCCATCGCCTACTTTACAAACACCAGGGAAAACGAAATGTAGGTTTCGTTAAGTTACGTTTGTAAAGTAATATATGGTGCTTATGTCTGAGAACGTCCTAAGTCATCCTGAAAACATTCATGCCTTTAGGGAAAGAAAAAAAAAGACATCGTTTTCTGTTTAACTTTTAAATGACTATTGAAAGTCCATGACATCCCAAGGGATGGCCATTCTCTACTTAGCTACCATCACAGCACGACCCTACACTTGGTCACCAGTGTTATTCTCACACCCTGCTAAGTAGAGTACATCACTGTTGTGAAATCAATGAACTCCGAGACACACATTTCCTACCAAATATTGCAAGACAAAAGTGTCTTATCCCAGGTGCTAGAGAATCATCCTAACTTTGCTTACTGTAACTAGTTTAATTATTGTATAACTTATTGTATAATTCAGTCGTTAATGCCCAGTCCTTACAAATAGTTTACTTGTTATATAACTTGTTATATAAGTAATTCAGGACCCGTATCCTCTTTTGCGCCACCGTCCACAGGATGGTGGGTGTGTGTGTGTGTGTGGGGGGGACGGATGGGATGGGGGTTAGGATTGTACCTTGAATTCATTCGTCACCCTTGTGGCAAAAACCAATCCTCTGCAGCCACCCTGCACCACCCCAGACTCCTAGGAGTCTCCTCCTCTCCTCTCCTACTTACACCACCTCCAGTGAAGGGAGATGGTCCACTCGTCCTCTAGACAGTGATGACACGCCGTGAAGACCGAGTGCACGATAAATTTTCACCGCTGCACCTCCAGTGACAGACGCGACTCCGCCGGTTCCTCGAGCCGCCCCCCCTCTCTCGTGGCCCCGGCATTCACACATCATTACCTTCTTATTCAGGAGCTGGCGTCCCTAGCCAGGCCAGCAGACCCCCTCCTCTACCACCGCCACACCAAACTCCCGGACCGGCGCGCCGTAGCAACGCCACTGTTAACGTAACGAACACAAGGACTCGTTACCATCCGTGTAAATTACCGAGGGATGGCAATGTGAAGCTCTCTGGAGTCTGGCTACCATAGGTGTTGATTACGTCCACCTTTTGACTACGTTCTCTGGTGTACTTCGTGTGTTGCACTCTACTGTGTGATGATGTGCTCTGGTATTTGTTGTGTTGCTGAGTGTGTTTCTATGTTGCTGGCTCACCAGTGTCCACGGCAGTGTTGCTTAGAGTCTGTTCCCCTGGGAACGTTGTTAATTTCTTCACTGTTCACTGTCGTGTCTTGCTGTATTTTTGGCACTGTTGCCGGCTGTTGGTAGCGGGTTCTTACACCAGCATTGCTGCTGGAAGTGTTTCTGGTGTCACTGATTTTGTGTTACAGGTGTGTTCTTCACTGTTGCCTGCTATAAACACTGTGTGTTCTTGGTATGCCACTATTTATATTCCTATATGTTCTGTTGGGTTAGTTGTTCATTGTGTTGCTGATTTGTATTATTCATGTTGTTTTCGTATATTTTTCACTGTGATGTGAGTGTGTTGTTCGTTGCTATGTCTCGTATTGTGTTGCTTGTCCTGTTCTCCAGTATCTCGTTTTTTGGTATAGGCTGTGTGTGTTGTTTTATTCTATAGTGTTCATGGTGATGCTATAGGTGCATTGTTCGTCATGTACATGCCTGTATTTCTTATGTTTCTTTCTATGCTATATATTTTTCTATCTCACTTTTTGGTTATAGCTTGTTCAGTCCCTGACGATGTTCTTCAGCATGTTATAGGAGTGGTGTTCTTTTTTTTTTTTTCCGTATTGATGAGTGTGTTCTATACTATATCACTTTGCTGTATTGTGTGCTGTATTGTTATTGCATTGTTCTTCACTCTACTACTGATTAATGTTCACTGATTGTGGACCCTGTTGTTTATTTTGTTCCTATGTTATTTACTATGTTGTTCTCTGTGTTGCTGGCTATGTTTTCTTTTTATAGTTTTCCTGGCTATGTTGTTGGTTCTGCTGATGGCTCTGTTGTCCACTGTGTTCCTGGCTATGTTGTTGGCTCTGTTGATGGCTCTGTTGTCCACTGTGTTCCTGGCTATGTTGTTGGCTCTGCTGATGGCTCTGTTGTCCACTGTGTTCCTGGCTATGTTGCTGGCTCAGCTGATGGCTCTGTTGTCCACTGTGTTCCTGGCTATGTTGCTGGCTCAGTTGATGGCTCTGTTGTCCACTGTGTTCCTGGCTATGTTGCTGGCTCAGTTGATGGCTCTGTTGTCCACTGTGTTCCTGGCTATGTTGTTGGTTCTATTCTTTATCATTCTTTCTTTTCCATGCTAGATCTTCAGCCAAGGATAGAAGTCCGAATCGTGGTCAGGACTTTTCATTGAAAATGTGATGAAGGCAAGAGAAAAGAACAAAATAAGAAGAGGAGGAGGTTAATGAAAGGGATAGATAAGAAGAAGAAGATTAATTATCTTAGAATTTCGGGTAAGAATTGGAAATCCTGCCTTTTTAAAAAGGGGCAGAGCTAAGAAAGACATATAAGGGTAGAGAGTCTCAGAGCTTCGCGCTGGAGGGAAAGAAGTAGATATTACAACGGCTCACCCCATGTGTTGTTAACGGCCATACAGTAAATCATGTGACCTCGCACCTTGTCGAGTATAATATGGCTGAGTAAACGTCGCGGGAACATAAGCAGCCAGCTCACGGGAGCAGAAACCAAGGTAATATATAAAGAGGAGGGAAAGTGAACCAACACTGGAAATTGGATCAAGTCTGAGGTCAAACTGGGAAAGTTAGTAACATTGGATTGCTTTAGACTCGATTCTGTCGAGGAAGTATGCAGAGCAGAACATTCTCAGGTGTGAGTGCATCGCTGCACACAAGGACGGATCTGTCCTTTCGTAGAGAGCAACTTTGAGAAGAAATGAAGTTACGGCATCTGAGATGGAATCCCAGTTTTACCAGAGGCAGACCTGGCTAGCTACTCGTTTGATGTTAAGGTTTCCAAGAGAGGTTAGATGTTACTGTGATGCTAAGTTGCGTTGAGTGATGGAACTACAGATCCATTACAATAGATGAAAGAGTCATGAAGGGTTCGAGAGAGAGATGGGAAGAGATTAGGTTTGAGGGACTTTAGGTTGCATCTGCCCCTCAGGGAAATCCATTTCAAGTCCAAGGTTATGAGCGAAATTGTGACTAGATGAGACGTAGATTGAGCTACGGAGCATGTAGTGGAGTTGAAGAAAGTGGAGGATTGGAGTGTTGATTGTATTTAGTTCTCTGTTGAAGAAAGGAAATCGTTGATGATAGATAGATAGATCTACTTGTGGTGATTTCGTTTCGCCTGAAGTCTGAACAATTTGTTCAGGTTATTTCGGAATGATTGCTTTAAGTGGTCCTCGCAGGTAGATCCCAAGGGATGATCAGTATCAGATTTCAAGACAGGAAGCCAGAGACAGTGGACTCTGATGCCATAATGGGTAATTTTGTCATACCTATATCGTACTGTAGACCCATGTATATCATAATCTATTTGAAGGTTGTCTAATGCACTCGGTGATGAAAGACTCACTCACAGTAAGTCCTTCTTCCCTCATGTTAAGAATCGTTGTTGCTTTGGGGGGCAGCCAGGAATATATAGTTCTCACAGTTCAGTTTTGCAACAAGCTCGCCGAGCCTTTTATCAGGCGCAGGAGCAAGAAGAAGCGTAGTATAATCAATTAGTGAACGTATGTATGCAACGTACATCATCTTAGCTTTTCTGGCATTTGCCCCATGTTGTGGAGTGGAGCCAGCCACAGCTGTCAGTGGTCCAGAGCCTTTCCCAGCATTGGTGCTGAAGTTTACTTTCAACAGCTCCGAATGCCGGCTCTTCTTCTCATCTTAGCTTCATACATAATCAGTATGTCATATTATTCAACTGAATCTTTCTAGTGATACCACTTTATTTATGGGGAAAGGGAAAGGGGGGCAGGTTGGGGGCTTTTGAGGACTTTCTTTTTCTCAGAAGAGATGGAAATCTGTAGTATTTCATATATATCTGATCATTCATGACTAAGTGTGATGAGTATAGTATTACACCCAGAGGCGTTCATCATAATGTTAGGAATTCGAAGTATATTTGTGTTTTCAGTGTTTATAAGTATGCACTAAAGAAAGGCATTGACTAGGACATTAGCCAAGGTGGGGCTAAGTACGCCACCTTGCGGAGTAGCAAGTCTAAACTCTTTAATTTCACTTTCTGTTGGACAAGTAGCCAGAGATCCAGTCCAGTAGCCACTTTACTTAGTTCATACAGGATGTGGGTCAACTGGCAATATGGAGAACAGCTTTAAGATCAAAGAAGTTGGTGTACTTGTACTCAGTATGAAAAGTTACAAAGTTTTTAAATAATGTTCAGTCTTTTTGTGCGTAAATCGGTATAGATTAGGTGACATTTACTTTCTAGTTCTCTGTATACAAGACGAGGATCATCCACTTCAAAGACGCGTCAACGATATCGGTCTAAAGGCATCAGGCTGGTTGGAGTCGTGTCCTGGAATGGCGCGGCTGATCGTCTGGAAGGTAAGTAGAACTTCCGTCACACAGCTCATGTTGCATAGCGAAAGAAGGCGCGTTATGCAGGAGCTCTGATATTTCCTATGTAATACCATACTCACCCATGGACGTAATGTTGCCTTTACTTAGCGCCGCATTGAGTTCAAGTACGGTAGAAATGGGGTAATGGTATCATCATAACCCTTTTGTTCATCATGAAGTGGATGTGCTTATCTCATTGGTCATGTCTGAGATATACCTCAACTTGTACCTCAGATGGTGGAGGACTTCGTTAGCTCACTGTAGCGGGTTTGGAATGACATCTTGACTGGTTATCCCACCCTCAATTATTGTTAATGTCTCTCCACGTTCTACAGCTCGGACTTTGCGCATTCAGTCCCTTAACGAATGTGTTCCAAGTCAAATTGCCTAAGTTCGGTCATGCGCTGCTGGACATTTGCTGGGAACAGACTTGGAAGAACAGTTCCTATTTGCTTTTACAACTACCCAGGAGGGCATGACCGAACTTAGGCAATTGGACTTTGACACATTCGCTAATGGACTGACTTGCGCAGACTCCTGGCGAGAAGAGCGTGTCGGCCACTGTGGTGAGTGACGGAGACGCCCCAGGCAGCGCCGAGAGTGGGATGGACACTCAATGGGCGATTGATAAACAGATCTTTTGTTTCGCTAACCGACTCATCCCGGCCAACAATATGGCATCACCCCCATAGCCTTGCCTTTCCCAGCAGTTGCCAGGATCCCATTTCTCTCGCGTCAAGGGATGCCTTAAGAATCCTTCTTAATTCTAGTCCTCATTCCATTAAGAAAAATAGGAGACCGTTCCGAATTGGTAAGTGTTTGAAGACCGCGTATCATTCATGCACTCGGTGGAACGGTCGCTCTCAGGAGGAGCAGGGTCTAGAGATCGGCGGGTATCATCTCCCTCAAGGAGGAGGTTCGATACAAAGTGAATAGAGGAGGAGGGGCTCCACCATATCGCTGCGTCACTCACTCATTATATATTTCCCTTTATGAGGCGGAGACAGCGGCCCGACCCTCCGTGAAATGCTATTTTACCAGAGGAAATAAAAGCCCGTGCAATAGACTCGCCTGCCTCTAGGGGCTGGGTTATGGCGAAGTTATTAAGGAATGACGACTCTCCGGAGGCCTTGGCGCAAGTCAAAACTCCCGGATGTATATAGCGACAACGCCAGGATCGCAGAGGAGCATCTAATTGGCTCGCGACGTCGCTGAAGACACAGTCTCCGTCATGCTGGGCGGAGCCTTGACGCTGTCTAATCCTCCCGCTCGGCTCATCAGCCTGACAGCTCATCAATCCAAGGACTCATAAGACAGGCAGAGAGGAATTCACACGACGCGTCACGTGCGGAGGTCATTGCTTACGGATTATCTTTGAGGCCTGTCATCACCACACACACACACACACACACACACACACACACACACACACACACACACACACACACACACGTACCGACCTTTGAAGAGAGAAGAGTGAGGGGTGACCCGATCGCAATCCTTAAGTTTTCAAAACAGATGAGTGATGTGGGCAGCGATGGAGAGATATAGCAACCAGAGGACATAAGATGAAATTTTAGCAAGTAACTTGTTAAGGAAGACGTCAAGAAGTGTTTTTATATCATACTTGGTGGATGAATGGCATAGAAGGAGTGAGGACACAGCTATTGCAGACAGCATACATGAATCAAATTAGGGCCCACAAGTGTACAGCTCCCTCCACGTACAAGTAGAAATAGGTAATTTCACACGAGGTCCCTCATCACAATGGCTATCACGACCATTACCCCCAAGCATCTCAGCCACCATAGCCACTACCCTTAGTATCCCAGCCACGACCACCACTACCCTTAGTATGTCAGCCACTACCACTTCTACCCTTAGTATCCCACCTACCACTACTATCTTTGATATCCCACCCACCACCACTATACTTAGTATCCCACCCACCACCACTATACTTAGTATCCCACCCACCATCACTATACTTAGTATCCCACACACCACCACTATACTTAGTATCCCACACACCACCACTATACTTAGTATCCCACCCACTACCATTATACTTATTAGTATCCCACCCACTACCACTATACTTAGTATCCCACCCACTACAGCCACCATGATCCTTCCAATCACTCGCATATCATCAATAGTGACCTCCTCGGTATGACCGAGTAAGTAATAAAGAGGTAAGAGAGACAGACGTGTGGTAATAAAGAGTGTGCTTGGGAGAACTGAAGAAGGTGTGTTGAAATGGTTTGGATAGAGGAGAGAATGAGTAGCGAGAGGTTGACAGAGGTGGAGGGAACAAGGAGAAGGAAGAGACCAAATTGGAGGTGGAGGAATGAGCGAAAAAGATTTGAAAGTGATTGGGGACCTGAACATGCAAGAGGGTGAAAAGCATGCACGGGATAGAGTGAATCGGAACGATGGGGTCGACGTGCTATCGGTGGACTGAACCAGGGTATGTGAAGCGGCCGAGGGAAATCTGTGGAAAGATCTGTAATGCCTAACTGTGAACAGAGAGCTTTGGTTTTGGTGCATTGCACATGACATCTAGAGAATCGATGTGAGCGAATGCTGCCTTCCTCTGCCTGTTCCTGGCGCTACCTTGCTGACAGAGGGAAAAGGCGACCTGAAATACTGACAATGATAAAAAATGGGTCAAACTAACACACTGCTTTTTTCTTCTGTGAAGGATCACATGCGTGGTAGGAGCGTACGTAGTCGTAGAATTATCTTGAACACTTGAAGATGGCGTTGAAAATATTCTGGTTGGTGGGATCAGCCTGGCGTTGACGTCTTTGATGGCCTTGGTAGGCAGTCAGTAAGCCTAGAGCCCAGAGAGCCGATCATTCTCTTGTTTTTCGAGTGCTTGTTTTTTGAGATATGTTAATTATTTGTTTTTTTTTTATACATGATTACTCCAGGGCCTCTTTCCTAGAGGGTCCTTGCATTGCCCAGAACGTTTTTCCATAGGCTCTTGCGGCCCAAGGCTGCGCTGCTTCCAGTATCAGGGAGAGGTGGACTTCTTTGTAGTGAGAAGTTCTTTGACGAGGATGTCACATCCCCAGAATATACAGCCTCGCTATGTAACCTCCTGCTGGCACAAGTGTCACACCTCCCGGCAAGAGGGGTCACAGCTTCCAGTATTAGGGGTCACAGTTCCCCCGGCATGAACTCCCAAATTGGTAATTCAGCACACACCTACACACACACACACACACACACACACACACACACACACACACCCATCACCCTCGGCTTGAAACTATTTGTCCGTCTGAATGCACGGAGCCACCAGCATAATGAGGCCATCACTCAGTGCGACAACTTCATCTCCTCAAGACCCGGCACAGCCTCCTCACACCATGCGCTTACTGTCACCCCAGGTAACTCCTCACACCATGCGCTACTGTCACCCCAGGTAACTCCTCACACCATGCGCTACTTCACCCCAGGTAACTCCTCACACCATGCGCTTACTGTCACCCCAGGTAACTCCTCATACCATGCTCTACTGTCACCCCAGTAACTCCTCACACCATGCGCTACTGTCCACCCCAGGTAACTCCTCATACCATGCTCTACTGTCACCCCAGGTAACTCCTCATACCATGCGCTACTGTCACCTCAGGTAACTCCTCACACCATGCGCTACTGTCACCAGGTAACTCCTCACATCATGCGCTACTGTCACCACCAGGTAACTCCTCATGCCATAACGCTACTGTCACCCCAGGTAACTCCTCATAGCCATGCGCTACTGTTCACCCCAGGTAACTCCTCATAGCCATGCGCTACTGTCACCAGGTAACTCCTCATGCCATGGCGCTACTGTTCACCCCAGGTAACTCCTCATAGCCATGCGCTACTGTCACACCAGGTAACTCCTCATGCCATTGCGCTACTGTCACCAGGTAACTCCTCATAGCCATGCGCTACTGTCACCAGGTAACTCTCATGCCATGCGCTACTGTCAACCCCAGGTAACTCCTCATACCATGCGCTACTGTCACCCAGGTAACTCCTCATGCATGCGCTACTGTCAACCCCAGGTAACTCTCATGCCATGCGCTACTGTCAACCCCAGGTAACTCTCATGCCATGCGGCTACTGTCACCCCAGGTAACTCCTCATGCCATCGCTACTGTCACCCCAGGTAATCCTCATGCCATGCGCTAACTGTCACCCCAGGTAACTCCTCATGCCATTGCGCTACTGTCACCCTAGGTAACTCCTCATGCATGCGCTACTGTCACCCCTGGTAACTCCTCATGCCATGCGCTACTGTTCACCCCAGGTAACTCCTCATACCATGCTCTACTGTCACCCCAGGTAACTCCTCATGCCATGCGCCTACTGTCACCCCAGGTAACTCCTCATGCCATGGCGCTACTGTCACCCCAGGTAACTCCTCATACCATGCTCTACTGTCACCCCAGGAACTCCTCATGCCATGCGTACTGTCACCCCAGGAACTCCTCATGCCATGCGTACTGTCACCCCAGGTAACTCCTCATGCCATGGCGCTACTGTCACCCCTGGTAACTCCTCATGCCATGCGTACTGTCACCCCAGGTAACTCTCATGCCATGCGCTACTGTTCACCCCAGGTAACTCCTCATAGCCATGCGCTACTGTACCCAGGTAACTCCTCATGCCATCGCTACTGTCACCCCAGTGTAACTCCTCATGCCTTGCGCTACTGTCACCAGGTAACTCCTCATACCATGCTCTACTGTCACCCCAGGTAACTCCTCATACCATGCTCTACTGTCACCCCAGGTAATCCTCATTGCCATGCGCTACTGTCACCCTAGGTAACTCCTCATGCCATGCGCTACTGTCACCCCAGTAACTCCTCATGCATGCGCTACTGTCACCAGGTAACTCCTCATGCCATTGCGCTACTGTCACCCCAGGTAACTCTTCACACCATGCGCTACTGTCACCCCAGTAACTCCTCATGCATGCGCTACTGTCACCCCTGGTAACTCCTCATGCCATAACGCTACTGTCACCCCTGGTAACTCCTCATGCCATAACGCTACTGTCACCCCAGTAACTCCTCATGCCATGGCGCTACTGTCACCCAAGGTAACTCCTCACACCATGCGCTACTGTCACACCAGGTAACTCCTCATACCATGCGCTACTGTCACACCAGGTAACTCCTCACACCATGCGCTACTGTCACCTCAGGTAACTCCTCACATCATGCGCTACTGTCACCCCAGGTTAACTCCTCATGCCATGGCGCTACTGTCACCCCAGGTAACTCCTCACATCATGCGCTACTGTCACCTCAGGTAACTCCTCACACCATGCGCTACTGTCCACCCCAGTAACTCCTCATGCCATGCCTACTGTCACCCCAGGTAACTTCCTCATGCCATGCGCCTACTGTCACCCCTGGTAACTCCTCATGCCTTGCGCTACTGTCACCCCAGGTAACTCCTCATGCCTTGCGCTACTGTCACCTCAGGTAACTCCTCATACCATGCTCTACTGTCACCCCAGGTACTCCTCATGCCATGGCTACTGTCACCCCAGGTTAACTCCTCATGCCATAACGCTACTGTCACCCCAGTAACTCCTCATGCCATTGCGCTACTGTCACCCAGGTAACTCCTCATGCCATCGCTACTGTCACCCCAGTAACTCCTCATGCCATGCGCTTACTGTCACCCCAGGTAACTCCTCACACCATGCGCTACTGTCACCTCAGGTAACTCCTCACATCATGCGCTACTGTCACCCTAGGTAACTCCTCATGCCATACGCTACTGTCACCCCAGGTAATCCTCATGCCATGCGCTACTGTCACCCTAGGTAACTCCTCATGCCATACGCTACTGTCACCCCAGGTAATCCTCATGCCATGCGCTTACTGTCACCCCAGGTTAACTCCTCATGCCATAACGCTACTGTCACCCCTGGTAACTCCTCATGCATGCGCTACTGTCACCCTAGGTAACTCCTCATGCCATAACGCTACTGTCACCCCAGGTTAACTCCTCATGCCATAACGCTACTGTCACCCCAGGTAACTCTCATACCATGCGCTACTGTCACCCCAGGTAACTCCTCATGCCATGGCGCTACTGTCACCCCAGGTAACTCCTCACACCATGCGCTAACTGTCACCCCAGGTAACTCCTCATGCCATACGCTACTGTCACCCCTGGTAACTCCTCATGCCATGGCGCTACTGTCACCCCAGGAACTCCTCATGCCATGCGCTACTGTCACCCTAGGTAACTCCTCATGCCATGCGCCTACTGTCACCCCAGTAACTCCTCATGCCATGCGCTTACTGTCACCCCAGGTTAACTCCTCATGCCATGGCGCTACTGTCACCCCAGGTAACTCTCATGCCATGCGCTTACTGTCACCCCAGGTAACTCTTCACACCATGCGCTACTGTCACCCAGGTAACTCCTCATGCCATGGCGCTACTGTCACCCCAGGTAACTCTCATGCCATGCGCTACTGTCACCACCAGGTAACTCCTCACACCATGCGCTACTGTCACCCAGGTAACTCCTCATGCCATGGCGCTACTGTCACCCCAGGTAACTCCTCATGCCATGCGCCTACTGTCACCCCAGGTAACACCTCATGCCATGCGCTAACTGTCACCCCAGGTACTCCTCATGCCATGGCGCTACTGTCACCCCTGGTAACTCCTCATGCCATGGCGCTACTGTCACCTCAGGTAACTCCTCATGCCTTGCGCTACTGTCACCCTAGGTAACTCCTCATGCCATAACGCTACTGTCACCCCAGGTAAATCCTCATGCCATGCGCTAACTGTCACCCCAGGTAACACCTCATGCCATGCGCTTACTGTCACCCCAGGTAATCCTCATGCCATGCGCTACTGTCACCAGGTAACTCCTCATGCCATGGCGCTACTGTCACCCCAGTGTAACTCCTCATGCCATTGCGCTACTGTCACCAGGTAACTCCTCATAGCCATGCGCTACTGTCACCCTAGGTAACTCCTCATGCCATTGCGCTACTGTCACCCCAGGTAACTCCTCATGCCATTGCGCTACTGTCACCCCAGGTAAATCCTCATGCCATGCGCTTACTGTCACCCCAGGTAATCCTCATGCCATGCGCTACTGTCACCCCAGTGTAACTCCTCATGCCATTGCGCTACTGTCACCCCAGTGTAACTCCTCATGCCATGGCGCTACTGTCACCCCTGGTAACTCCTCATGCCATTGCGCTACTGTCACCCCAGTGTAACTCCTCATGCATGCGCTACTGTCACCCTAGGTAACTCCTCATGCCATGGCGCTACTGTCACCCAGGTAACTCCTCATGCCATAACGCTACTGTCACCCCAGGTACTCCTCATGCCATGCGCTACTGTTCACCCCAGGTAACTCTCATGCCATGCGCTAACTGTCACCCCAGGTAACTCTTCACACCATGCGCTACTTCACCCCAGGTAACTCCTCATGCATGCGCTACTGTCAACCCCAGGTAACTCCTCACATCATGCGCTACTGTCACCCCAGTGTAACTCCTCATGCCATGGCTACTGTCACCCCAGGTAACTCCTCATGCCATTGCGCTACTGTCACCCCAGGTAACTCCTCATGCCATGGCGCTACTGTCACCCTAGGTAACTCCTCATGCATGCGCTACTGTCAACCCCAGGTAACTCCTCATGCCTTGCGCTACTGTCACCTCAGGTAACTCCTCATGCCAAGCGCTACTGTCACCCCTGGTAACTCCTCATGCCATGGCGCTACTGTCACCCCAGTGTAACTCCTCATGCCATGGCTACTGTCACCCCAGGAACTCCTCATGCCATGGCGCTACTGTCACCCCAGGTAACTCCTCATACCATGCGTACTGTCACCCCAGGAACTCCTCATGCCATACGCTACTGTCACCCCAGGTAACTCCTCATGCCATAACGCTACTGTCACCCCAGGTAACTCCTCATGCCATGCGCTAACTGTCACCCCAGGTAACTCTTCACACCATGCGCTACTGTCAACCCCAGGTAACTCCTCACATCATGCGCTACTGTCACCAGGTAACTCTCATGCCATGCGCTTACTGTCACCCCAGGTTAACTCCTCATGCCATACGCTACTGTCACCCCTGGTAACTCCTCATGCATGCGCTACTGTCACCCCTGGTAACTCCTCATGCCATGGCGCTACTGTCACCCCAGGTAACTCCTCATGCATGCGCTACTGTCACCCCTGGTAACTCCTCATGCCAATGCGCTACTGTCACCCCAGGTAATCCTCATGCCATGCGCTACTGTCAACCCCAGGTAACTCCTCATGCCATTGCGCTACTGTCACCCCTGGTAACTCCTCATGCCATACGCTACTGTCACCCCAGTAACTCCTCATGCCATAACGCTACTGTCACCCCAGGAACTCCTCATGCCATAACGCTACTGTCACCCCAGGTTAACTCCTCATGCCATGCGCTAACTGTCACCCCAGGTAACTCTCATGCCATGCGCTTACTGTCACCCCAGGTAACTCCTCATGCATGCGCTACTGTCACCCCAGGTTAACTCCTCATGCCATGGCGCTACTGTCACACCAGGTAACTCCTCATGCATGCGCTACTGTCACACCAGGTAACTCCTCATGCCATTGCGCTACTGTCACCAGGTAACTCCTCATACCATGCTCTACTGTCACCCCAGGTAACTCCTCATAGCCATGCGCTACTGTCACCAGGTAACTCCTCATAGCCATGCGCTACTGTCACACCAGGTAACTCCTCATGCCATGGCGCTACTGTCACCCCAGGTTAACTCCTCATGCCATGCGCTACTGTCACACCAGGTAACTCCTCATGCCATGCGCTTACTGTCACCCCAGGTTAACTCCTCATGCCAATGCGCTACTGTCACCCCAGGTAATCCTCATGCCATGCGCTTACTGTCACCCCAGGTAATCCTCATGCCATGCGCTACTGTTCACCCCAGGTAACTCCTCACACCATGCGCTACTTCACCCCAGGTAACTCTCATGCCATGCGGCTACTGTCACCCCAGTAACTCCTCATGCATGCGCTACTGTCACCAGGTAACTCCTCATGCATGCGCTACTGTCACCAGGTAACTCCTCACATCATGCGCTACTGTCACCAGGTAACTCCTCATGCCATTGCGCTACTGTCACCCTAGGTAACTCCTCATGCATGCGCTACTGTCACCCCAGGTAACTCTCATGCCATGCGCTACTGTCACCCCAGGTAACTCCTCATGCCATAACGCTACTGTCACCCCAGGTAATTCCTCATGCCATGCGCTTACTGTCACCCCAGGTAACTCTTCACACCATGCGCTAACTGTCACCCCAGGTAACTCTTCACACCATGCGCTACTGTCAACCCCAGGTAACTCCTCACATCATGCGCTACTGTCACCCCAGGTAACTCTTCACACCATGCGCTACTTCACCCCAGGTAACTCCTCATGCATGCGCTACTGTCACCACCAGGTAACTCCTCACATCATGCGCTACTGTCACCCTAGGTAACTCCTCATGCCATACGCTACTGTCACCCCAGGTAACTCCTCATGCCATTGCGCTACTGTCACCAGGTAACTCCTCATGCCATTGCGCTACTGTCACCAGGTAACTCCTCACATCATGCGCTACTGTCACCCTAGGTAACTCCTCATGCATGCGCTACTGTCAACCCCAGGTAACTCTCATACCATGCGCTACTGTCACCACCAGGTAACTCCTCATAGCCATGCGCTACTGTCACCCCAGGTAACTCCTCATGCATGCGCTACTGTCACCAGGTAACTCCTCATGCCTTGCGCTACTGTCACCCTAGGTAACTCCTCATGCATGCGCTACTGTCAACCCCAGGTAACTCCTCATACCATGCTCTACTGTCACCCCAGGTAACTCTTCACACCATGCGCTACTGTCACCTCAGGTAACTCCTCATGCCATTGCGCTACTGTCACCCCAGGTAACTCCTCATGCCATAACGCTACTGTCACCCCAGGTAACTCCTCATGCCATGCGCTAATGTCACCCCAGGTAACTCTTCACACCATGCGCTACTGTCACCCCAGGAACTCCTCATGCCATGGCGCTACTGTTCACCCCAGGTAACTCCTCATGCCATTGCGCTACTGTCACCCTAGGTAACTCCTCATGCCATGCGCTACTGTCACCAGGTAACTCCTCATGCCATTGCGCTACTGTCACCCAGGTAACTCCTCATGCCATGCGCTTACTGTCACCCCAGGTAACTCTCATGCCATGCGCTACTGTCACCCCAGGTAACTCCTCATGCCATTGCGCTACTGTCACCAGGTAACTCCTCACACCATGCGCTACTGTCACCACCAGGTAACTCCTCACACCATGCGCTACTGTCACACCAGGTAACTCCTCACACCATGCGCTACTGTCACACCAGGTAACTCCTCATGCCATGGCGCTACTGTCACCCTAGGTAACTCCTCATGCCATGCGGCTACTGTCACCCCAGGTAACTCCTCATGCCATGGCGCTACTGTCACCCCAGTGTAACTCCTCATGCCATGCGCTACTGTCACCCCAGGTAACTCCTCATGCCATGCGCTACTGTCACCCCAGGTAACTCTTCACAGCATGCGCTACTGTCACCCCAGGTAACTCCTCATGCCATACGCTACTGTCACCCCAGGTAACTCCTCATGCCATGCGCTACTGTCACCCCAGGTAACTCCTCATGCCATGCGCTACTGTCACCCCAGGTAACTCCTCATACCATGCTCTACTGTCACCCCAGGTAACTCCTCATGCCATGCGCTACTGTCACCCCAGGTAACTCCTCATGCCATGCGCTACTGTCACCCCAGGTAACTCCTCATGCCATGCGCTACTGTCACCCCAGGTAACTCTTCACACCATGCGCTACTGTCACCCCAGGTAACTCCTCATGCCATACGCTACTGTCACCCCAGGTAACTCCTCATGCCATGCGCTACTGTCACCACAGGTAACTCCTCATGCCATGCGCTACTGTCACCCCAGGTAACTCCTCATGCCATGCGCTACTGTCACCCCAGGTAACTCCTCATGCCATGCGCTACTGTCACCCCAGGTAACTCCTCATACCATGCGCTACTGTCACCCCAGGTAACTCCTCATGCCATACGCTACTGTCACCCCAGGTAACTCCTCATGCCATGCGCTACTGTCACCCCAGGTAACTCCTCATGCCATGCGCTACTGTCACCCCAGGTAACTCCTCATACCATGCGCTACTGTCACCCCAGGTAACTCCTCATGCCATGCGCTACTGTCACCCCAGGTAACTCCTCATGCCATGCGCTACTGTCACCCCAGGTAACTCCTCATGCCATGCGCTACTGTCACCCCAGGTAACTCTTCACACCATGCGCTACTGTCACCCCAGGTAACTCCTCATGCCATACGCTACTGTCACCCCAGGTAACTCCTCATGCCATGCGCTACTGTCACCCCAGGTAACTCCTCATGCCATGCGCTACTGTCACCCCAGGTAACTCCTCATACCATGCTCTACTGTCACCCCAGGTAACTCCTCATGCCATGCGCTACTGTCACCCCAGGTAACTCCTCATGCCATGCGCTACTGTCACCTCAGGTAACTCCTCACACCATGCGCTACTGTCACCCCAGGTAACTCCTCATGCCATGCGCTACTGTCACCCCAGGTAACTCCTCATGCCATGCGCTACTGTCACCCCAGGTAACTCCTCATACCATGCGCTACTGTCACCCCAGGTAACTCTTCACACCATGCGCTACTGTCACCCCAGGTAACTCCTCATGCCATGCGCTACTGTCACCCCAGGTAACTCCTCATGCCATGCGCTACTGTCACCCCAGGTAACTCCTCATGCCATGCGCTACTGTCACCCCAGGTAACTCCTCATGCCATGCGCTACTGTCACCCCAGGTAACTCTTCACACCATGCGCTACTGTCACCCCAGGTAACTCCTCACACCATGCGCTACTGTCACCCCAGGTAACTCCTCACACCATGAGCCACCCTCAGCTCGGCCGTGGCTAGAACAGGCCACGGGCCTCGGTGACAGCCCGAGATTTGAGGCCCGCGGGTAAACACCCCATTAGCCGGTACAGCAGCGCCGCAGGTGATGTTTTGCCACTTATCTCACCTGTAAATAGTCTCCATCGGGCCCGCCCGAGCCTGCGATCCCGAACCTCGGGGATTACGGCGTGGCTAGGGCTTACAGGGGTCGGCAGCGGTCCCTCCACACGTGCCTGTTTATGGCCAAGCGTCTCGCTGGTGACAGACAACCCTCCCGTGCCAACAGAGTGGCGGAGACCTGCATACGACTGTTGGTTCACTGTGGTGTGTTGCCTGTAGGACTTGAGCGGTTCTCTGATCAGAGCTGTGTTGCCCGTAGGGCTGGAGCGGTTCTCTGACGCAGGTCAGAGCCGTGTTGCCCGTAGGGCTTGAGCGGTTCACTGATGGAGATCAGAGCTATGTTGCCTGTAGGGCTTGAGTGGTTCTCTGATCAGAGCTGTCAGGACTGATCGAATAGGAACGCATATCTTTTTTACTGACTCTGGTAATCATTATGACATGACTCAGCCAGTCACTGGAGAGTCATGAGTCTCGGTTGATTTGGAAGGATTTGTATTCGTGTTTTATACCTCTTTTTGTTTTCGTTTTCTTATTTTCATCATTTTTCCTCGTCATTCCCTTTTTCGCCTCTTCCTTGTATCCGTGTGTCCTAACCCACCATATACTAGTGTTGTTCTTCCTACCTCTCCCGGCCTCTGCGACGTTACCACCTCCACCACCATCACCTTCAGGAACATTGCGATAAAGTTAATGGAACTCCCTTGTTGTCGGAGTGAGGTGATGGCTGAGGGACCTCCACACTTTAGTGGTGATGTCACCAGAGGAAGGAGTTCCTCTGGTGACTACCTCTACCCTCACCACTGTGACGCCCGTGTGACGGTGACTGGTAGCGTGCGTAACGGTGTCTGGAAGTGTTAGGAGTCAGTAGAGAGGCACTAATAACCCTCACACATAATCAGTGCCACAAGGGGCGGGTCGTTACTGATGGCGTCACGAGAGTCAGTCACTGGGAGATCAATGAAGCACCAGGTCCTCCTCCCCTTCAGTGCTCGCACCACTGTCGTAACCTGTGAAGCACCAGGTCCTCCTCCCCTCCTGGTGTTAGCACCACCGTCGTCACCAGTGAAGCACCAGGTCCTCCTCCCCTCCTGGTGCTCGCACCACTGTCGTCACCTGTGAAGCACCAGGTCCTTCTCCCCTCCTGGTGTTAGCACCACCGTCGTCACCTGTGGAGCACCAGGTCCTCCTCCCCTTCAGTGCTCGCACCACTGTCGTCACCAGTGAAGCACTAGGTCCTCCTCCCCTCCAATGCTAGCACCACTGTCCTCACCAGCCAGCTACCATCACGAGAGCACCAAGTCCTCCCCATCACCACTACCGTCCCTTGCCTCCTGACTCTCAGGCTGCCTCCAAACCACCAGCCGCTGCACGAGGAGGCTCTTCTGGTGGGGGGAGTACAAGAGACCTCCAGCACCACGCTAAAAATTGCTCCTCCGCTCATGTTCTGTCAGTATCAGACACAAGCTTGAGGTGAGCCATGGGAAGAGGTAGAAGTACGAGAGTGTGTGTGAAGGTGGTCTGGAAGGTCATGTGCCATACCAACTACATCACCGTCTGAGGGTCCAGTGGCGCGCACCTTCCAGATATTAGCTCGTAGCCGATGTGGCAGAGATCCTAGCCATCCCTCACCACACCTGGAATGTGGATGGTGTAATCTGGCTTTCCAGGATATCAAGAGCGAGTTACGAGACTACACAGTACCTGGTGGGTGAGCGCCCAGTGTGTTGCACTCCCGTTATCTACTTAAGCCTGCACGCTCGCTGGTTTGATGAGGGTAATTAACAATTTTAATGGCTTTAAGTTTTCGCTTGAAGAATTTTCGGAGCAGGTCACATGGGCATGTGGGATATGGGAAGGTACAGATACACACATGTACGCTGACACACACACACACACACACACACACACACACACACACACACACACACACACACACACATGTATGCATGTATGTATCCATCTTGCATACACATTTCATATTGATTGATCTGGTTTCGATTTTCTCCCGTCGAGCGTCGAATTATTGTGCACTCTTGCCCTTACTGTGGAAGGTGGCGCGAAAGAGGATACACACTGCACATTCAGACCTGGGACTGGTGGGTCTCAACGACTGAATTACAGAATATGTTACATAATGAGAAGAATTTGAACAGGGAAATGGACAGCAATGAGTGAATTATTACTTCCACAACTTAGTTGCAACAGGAAAAATATAGTGACACAACGATTGCTCCTCGTGTGGCTAGTCTCCACATAGAAGCTATAGGAAGCAGTAGTCAGCCAGACGCATGCCTCGGGCCCAGACACACGGAAGCACCTCACAAGACCAGTGGCCGAAATGATACCTATAGAACGGATAAAAGGGAAACAACATCACAGCAGAGGGGGACGGCATGGTTGAAGGGAGAGTTAAGAACGCTTCCGGAGGGCATTTGATGCCACTCTGACGGAGAAAGAAAGGGAGTTCATAGGCGAATGAGGCCGCTTTGGAATACCCGCCTCACGAGAAATATTATCACGACACCTATACAACGTCCCTAGCTTTTGGGAAGCAGAGTTGGCGATGCTTCTTATATGAGGTTTTCCAGGATACAGAGAAGAATATGGGTCATGCCCAACATGCTCATGTTATCACGGAGTCGAACTGAAATGTGTTGAAACTGATCAGTAGGAAATGAATGAGGTTTTAGTATATGGGTAAGGCATGCGTTTGATGCTGTCGAAGTGGATGAGTTACTATCCCATTCCTTTGATATAGTATTATGAGACTCGCATCTATAATGATCATTCAGTACACATGTCTTGAAACACACACAAAGACTTCTCCAGTAACATATCAATTACCCCCAATATTTGCTCTCTTCCTCTTCCCCTCAGTAATTTACAGAAAAATAGGTGGGTCGTGGTCATAGGTGAGTGACGTGGGAGGGGAAAGTGCGATGGACGACGAAGAGGACATGGAGACGGGTTGAGATGCCATCTGGTGGAAGGGTTGAGATACCATCAAAGCCTCGCGAGGCTGGAGCGGACAGCTGGGCCAAGGAGGAGGGTAAGGGGGTGAGGGCTCAGATATGGTGAGGGCCAGATTGGCGGATGGAAGAGGGTGGGTACCGGCCGCCGCCTGGGGCCCAGGTAGGCCTTACTCCTCCTCCTCCTCCTCCTCCTCCTCCTCCTCCTCTTCCCCCCCGATTGTTCAAGGGAAAGGATGAGATCGTCTCTGACGTGTTTACGTGAGGGTATTACGGGGTCAAGATATGAGAATATGTTTGTGGTATACAACCAGGGTCTGGGTTATGCTATCAGGGTCTGGGTTATACTGTCAGGGTCTGGGTTATACTGTCAGGGTCTGGGTTATACTGTCAGGGTCTGGGTTATACTGTCAGGGTCTGGGTTATGTTGTTAGGGTCTGGGTTATACTGTCAGGGTCTGGGTTATACTGTCAGGGTCTGGGTTATACTGTCAGGGTCTGGGTTATACTGTCAGGGCCTGGGTTATACTGTCAGGGCCTGGGTTATACTGTCAGGGTCTGGGTTATACTGTCAGGGCCTGGGTTATACTGTCAGGGCCTGGGTTATACTGTCAGGGCCTGGGTTATACTGTCAGGGCCTGGGTTATACTGTCAGGGTCTGGGTTATACTATCAGGGTCTGGGTTATGTTGTTAGGGCCTGGGTTATACTGCCAGGGTCTGGGTTATACTGTCAGGGCCTGGGTTATACTGTCAGGGTTTGGGTTATACTGTCAGGATCTGGGTTATACTGTCAGGGTCTGGGTTATGTTGTTAGGGCCTGGGTTATACTGCCAGGGTCTGGGTTATACTGTCAGGGTCTGGGTTATACTGTCAGGGTCTGGGTTATACTATCAGGGTCTGGGTTATACTGTCAGGGCCTGGGTTATACTGTCAGGGTTTGGGTTATACTGTCAGGGCGTGGGTTATACTGTCAGGGTCTGGGTTATACTGTCAGGGCCTGGGTTATACTGTCAGAACCTAGGATATACTATACGAACCTAGGATATACTGCCAGAGCTCCGGTTATACCATCAAGAGCCTGATAGATACTGTCACAGCCTAGGGTAAACTGTATAAACCTAGGATATACTGTCAGAGCCTGGGATATACTCTCTCAGAACCTGAGGCAACACAAGCAAACTGAATGCCCTGAGCTGGTTGGCTGAGAACGGACCACCCCTCCGAGGATCTGAATTTCGACCAGGCCCGTGCGTGATTCATGGTCAGCAACGCTTACCACTACACCACGGAAACCTTGAATATACTACTATAGTCTGAGATATGTTATATCATCAGAATCTGGGATATACAGTCAAAGCCAAGGATCTGTTGCTAGTAAAGAGGACAGCTTTTCTTACAGTTGGATGAGGTGTGTGGTGTAGTCTGTATTCAAAGGTGTATTGCCGCTACGCTTCAACTATACACTTAATACCAGAAATTTTAGTTGTGAGAAAAAGAAGTCTATCTTAAATTTGAAACGATTCACGTCTACCCTAAATGTGAAACGATTTACGTCTTCCTTAAATGTGAAACGATTCACGTCTACCCTAAATGTGAAACGATTTACGTCTTCCTTAAATGTGAAACGATTCACCTAAAAATATCGCTTTCGTCTTATTAACTACAGGTGTATAATCCCTGTGTCATTAAGTGCCTCAGTAACTAGAACCTACTATATATATCTATAAGCCTATATAATGCTTTAGCTATAGATCTGTAGGCATATATAGGCTTAGGCTAATAATATCTATTTATCTATCTATACATCTATTGACAGTACTATCCTCAGCCATTAAATGGTTCTATATCAATTTGACTTCGTTTGCGTACGAGTTCGGTTTTTAGTATAAGAAATCAAAGCTAGTGGGCTGTCTACTGATGTCCCTCAACCGGATATTCAACATATGAACATCTGTTCCGGTTGCTAGAGAGTGGCCGCTGGTAAGAGTGGCCGCTGGTAACTCTAAGACATTACCTGAAGCGAACCTTATCACAGCAGGCCATCATGAACGAGGCCCTGCCTGGGGGTGGTAGATGAGAAAAGAAACAAAACAAGTTGGAAATGAACCGTATTCGGCTCGGATTCAAGTTACGGATACTTGAGATTATTTCTTTTGAGCCACGACCGTTGAAGGGGGAAGTTCAGGACCGCTGGAGGGAAGTTAAGGGCCGTTGAAGGGGAAGTTAAAGACTGCTGAAGGGAAGTTAAGGACCGCTGGAGGGAAGTTAAGAACCGCTGGAGGGAAGTTCATAACTGCTGGAGGGAAGTTAATGACCACTGGAGGGACGTTAAGGACCGCTGGAGGAAAGTTAAGGACCGCTGGAGAGAAGCTAAGGACTCCTGGAGGGAAGTTAAGGACAGGTGGAAGGGATGTATAAGGACGTGAGCATAAACAAACTCATATAAATCCTTAAGAAATAGATCTTCAGTCCTCCGTACGAAGGATTCTGATCTTTTCTTTTTATTCTATTATCATTACGTGATTCTCCAGTATGGGTTCTCATCGACCAGCCAGTAACCGGGAATGTTTATGATAACTATTCCCTTATATTCTTCTTTTCCATTTATTCCTTTTCCTTTTTTCAACATGGAGAGTGTTCTCTCTCTCTCTCTCTCTCTCTCTCTCTCTCTCTCTCTCTCTCTCTCTCTCTCTCTCTCTCTCTCTCTCTCTCTCTCTCTCTCTGTTCACCTTCCTGCTGTATCAGCTGTTACGAGCCTCTCTGCCTGGCTACAGTGACAGATGGCGTTCATTGTGTTGTAGATGGTCAGGGACCGAACTCACCTTACCTAGGGCATCATTGGAGGGTCTACCTCACTCACTCCTCGTCGTGTGCACGTAGAACACCACCACCCTCACTCATCATCATCATCATAATAATAACAATAATAATAATAATAATAATAATAATAATAATAATAATAATAATAATAATAATAATAGTAATAATAATAATAATAATGATAATAATAATAATAATAATAATAATAATAATAATAATAATGATAATAATAGTCATTATAATAATGATAGTAATAATAATAATGATAATGATAATAATAATAATAATAATAATAATATATATATATATATATATATATATATATATATATATATATAATGTAGGTTTGCGGCAGGGGTGTGTGATGTCTCCATGGTTGTTTAATTTGTTTATGGATGGGGTTGTTAGGGAGGTAAATGCAAGAGTCCTGGAAAGAGGGGCAAGTATGAAGTCTGTTGGGGATGAGAGAGCTTGGGAAGTGAGTCAGTTGTTGTTCGCTGATGATACAGCGCTGGTGGCTGATTCATGTGAGAAACTGCAGAAGCTGGTGACTGAGTTTGGTAAAGTGTGTGGAAGAAGAAAGTTAAGAGTAAATGTGAATAAGAGCAAGGTTATTAGGTACAGTAGGGGTGAGGGTCAAGTCAATTGGGAGGTGAGTTTGAATGGAGAAAAACTGGAGGAAGTGAAGTGTTTTAGATATCTGGGAGTGGATCTGTCAGCGGATGGAACCATGGAAGCGGAAGTGGATCATAGGGTGGGGGAGGGGGCGAAAATTTTGGGAGCCTTGAAAAATGTGTGGAAGTCGAGAACATTATCTCGGAAAGCAAAAATGGGTATGTTTGAAGGAATAGTGGTACCAACAATGTTGTATGGTTGCGAGGCGTGGGCTATGGATAGAGATGTGCGCAGGAGGATGGATGTGCTGGAAATGAGATGTTTGAGGAAAATGTGTGGTGTGAGGTGGTTTGATCGAGTAAGTAACGTAAGGGTAAGAGAGATGTGTGGAAATAAAAAGAGCGTGGTTGAGAGAGCAGAAGAGGGTGTTTTGAAATGGTTTGGGCACATGGAGAGAATGAGTGAGGAAAGATTGACCAAGAGGATATATGTGTCGGAGGTGGAGGGAACGAGGAGAAGAGGGAGACCAAATTGGAGGTGGAAAGATGGAGTGAAAAAGATTTTGTGTGATCGGGGCCTGAACATGCAGGAGGGTGAAAGGAGGGCAAGGAATAGAGTGAATTGGAGCGATGTGGTATACAGGGGTTGACGTGCTGTCAGTGGATTGAATCAAGGCATGTGAAGCGTCTGGGGTAAACCATGGAAAGCTGTGTAGGTATGTATATTTGCGTGTGTGGACGTGTGTATGTACATGTGTATGGGGGGGGGGGGGTTGGGCCATTTCTTTCGTCTGTTTCCTTGCGCTACCTCGCAAACGCGGGAAACAGCGACAAAGTATAAAAAAAAAAAAAAAAAAAAAAAAAAAATAATAATAATGATAATAATAGTCATTATAATAATGATAGTAATAATAATAATGATAATGATAATAATAATAATAATAATAATAATAATAATAATAATAATAATAATAATAATGATAATAATAATAATAATAACAATAATAATAATAATAATAATAATGATAATAATAATAATAATAATAGTAATTATAATAATGATAGTAATAATAATAATGATAATGATAATAATAATAATAATAATAATAATAATGATAATAATAATAATAATAATGATAATAATAATAATAATAATAGTAATAATAATAATAATAATAATAATAATAATAATAATAATAATAATAATAATAACTATAATAATAATAATGATAATAATATTAATAGTAATAATGATAGTAATAATAATAATAATAATAATAATAATAATAATAATAATAATTATAATAATAATAATAATAATATTAATAGTAATAATAATAGTAATAATAATAGTAATAATAATAGTAATAATAATAATGATAATAATGATAATAACACTAATAACAATAATAGTAATAATGATAATATGAATAATAATGATGATAATGATAATAGAAAATAGTAATGATAATAATAATGATAATAATGATAATAATGATAATGATAATGTTAATAGTAATAATAATAATGATAATAATTTTAATAATAATAATGGTATTGATGATAATAATGATAATGATGATAATGTTAATAATAACAGAAATAATAGTAATAATAATGATAATAATAATAATAATAATAATAATAATAATAATAATAATAATAATAATGATAGTAATAATAGTAATAATGATAATAATAATAATGATAATGATAATAACAATAATAATGATAATAATTTATTAGTGAAGTTAATTACATTACATTTGTTTGTTCCCCTCCTTCCAAAGCTGGGATATGGGACTCTTTACCTCCCTATGTTTATCCCGGTTCATGTAACTTGCCATCCATCACTTGACTGAAACTTTTCTACATTCGTGTGAGACACCAGCGACCATGACCGGTGCCAGTGTAAGAAAAGACAAACATTTGAAAATGTAAATGATCAAAACTCATTGACTAGATGGAAATATGAATGAAAAAAAAATATCAGCATACATGACTATGCACTGAATGGATAAAAAGAAATGTATAAACCAATTACTTTCCCGTGTGAACGAGGTGGTACATATACACATACACGCACATACACTTGTGTATATATATATAGAGACAGTATGAACGAATGTGGGGGAGGGGAGTGCCATTTCATGTGTGGCGGGTGCCGACGGGGATGGATGAAGGCAGCAAGTATGGATATGTACGTGTGTATATATGCATATATCTGTGTATGTATATGTATGTATCCGTTGAAATGTATAGGTATGTATATGTGCGTGTGTGGGCGCGTATGTATAGACATGTGTATGTGGGTGGGTTGGGCCATTCTTTCGTCTGTTTCCTTGCGCTACCTCGCTAACGTGGAAGCCAGCGACAAAGTATGATAAATAAATAAATAAATATATATATATATATATATATATATATATATATATATATATATATATATATATATATATATATATATATATATATATATATATAATGTGCATTCAGACCAATTAGGCTATAAACCAACATGACGTGTGGGCTATAACCCTATAACAAGAAGAGGATGAGGAATGCTATCTGCCTTAGTGATCGGGGTGGAGGAACCTCCTGCTATCGCCACATCATCGCCTCCCAGGTTCGATTTTCCGCTTGGTAAGGATCATCCGGGGCCCACGCGCGCCCGTCTTTTGTTTCTCCTTCTATCCTCCTCTAGCGAGACGTAATCTACGGCCGCCATCCCTTCGCACTACACACTTATATATATATTTCTTTACCCCAAACTCCTAATACTTAATCATTCTCTTGCGGGAAGCAGAAATGGTCCTTTTTCCTCTTTTAACTAGGATGTAGAAAGCCTTTCCTTGTCGTAGGATTAAACTTAACGTAGGTGTTGTAGGCAGGATGTATTGGTAGGTGGGTGGGTGTAGTCGGAGGTCCGGTCCACTAGTGGGGCTTGGAAGGTGACGAAGGGGTTGGAATCGGAGGTTGATACTATGGGGAGGTGGGTGACGGAGGAGGAGGAAGGTTTTCTGGTTGGTGGTGGTGGTGATCGCTCGTCACTCACAGCTTCCCCCTGGTGTTCCCTTGATGTCCTCCATTGTAGTGATCACTCTAGTGTTCTTAGACCATTCCAGTGACCCCCTAACATGGTGCTCACACAACTTCGTGGCTGCACTCCACACAGGTGCAGGGAAAGGATCGGGTACTTAATCCTTTTCCGTCCAATGACGTCGATGCAGCTTGGATAAAGGTGACTTGATGCTCAAGGGTGTAACCACTTTCAGGTGGTGTGTAATATATATATATATATATATATATATATATATATATATATATATATATATCATACTTAATCGCCGTCTCCCGATTAGTAGATGGACAGATATATAGATAGATAGATAGATAGATAGATTGAAAGATCGATAGATAGATCTTTCCTCTCGTTCTGCAAACTTCCACAAGTACGTCACTCTCGCTGGAGCGAGGAGGCTACAGGCAAGGGGAAGCCCTGGACGAAGGCCGTGCGCTGTGGCGCCTCCGGCCCAGCACTCGCACAGATCTTGTGGATGGTCTTCATGCGGACCAATTATCTCTTAATTACAGACCCTGACTGTGATCATACCGTACTGAGCAGCCATTCCCTGATGTCGAGATAAGCAGCATTGCTCTTTGGCTGCTCGATGCTTATCATCAGCACTTCACTGGTAACCCCAGGGATGCGCACACCACCTCCTCCTCCTCCTCCACAAACCGCTGGCTCTCCTGCATAGCACACACGACACACGGTCACCTTCAGCTTTTAAATCCTTATTGGGCACATCTCTCTGGTGGATGAGGGATCCAAGCTCAGCTAGAGTACTCTTTTGGGAGCCATGAGCCGGACGGGTGGTGGCAGGACCTGCTATAGCTGAGCAAGCTGACAGGCACCTGCAGAAGAACCCCAAGAAAGCCTCGGAACTGGACGGGTCTCTCTGAAGACGAGTGAGACGTTTTCCGAAATTGGGTGAAAACATTTTTCATTCAAACAAGAAATACACAGAAAAGGCAATTGGTGAAAGGGCCACAACTATGCTACTTACTGACAGGGGAAAGGCCTACATGTGGACAGAAATAAGAAGTACGAATATCGGTGTTACCGGACTCTGCCTTCAGGGGTTACACTGCAAGAGGAAAGTCACCATTGGTGAGGCTGTATCATTGGGCGCACACTCTTGTCAAAGACTTCTCACGCCAGAGGACTGTATATTTCTTTGCTACTGGAGGTAGTGCAGCCGAGGGCAGCAGGAGCCCTTACAAAGAGGTGCTGAGTACCACCAGGACTATCATAGAAACTAGACCGAGGCTAATCTAAGAAATAAGTCGACGGCAATTTTGAGGCAAGAGATCGAATCCTTGTAATGTGGCATCCAAATGCAGTAGTGGGTGATGTGGTAGTTGAGGGTATAACTGGGGAGCCACTGGGGTATCCAGAATAAATGAAACTCTGGAAACTGCAAACCCATCTGGTTATACCCTCCACTACCACATCACCCACACTCTCTTGTCGGATTGTCTTCTGAAAAACGAGAAGTGATTGGGGATCCTCCATTAAAAATTCAGTGCATTTATAAGTTCACATGGATGAGTAGGGCTGGAGGTTATTGGACAATAATGGGTCATGAGCATTAAAAAAGAGGCTGTTGGATGTGAGCGTGCTGAGTGGGGTAGGAGGTGGCATATCTCATTTCATTTTGGAGTCGAGTGTGAAAGTTTGTCGTGGTTGTAGGAAAAGAGGAAAGGACATATGTGGGAAAGAAAAGATGACAACGAGTGAGCTTAGACAAAACTCCTGCATGCGGAGGTACAAAGAGAGAGACTGAAGGAAGATTGGCATAAGATATGAGTTAACGAAAGAAAAAAAGGGTGGATGAGAAATGTCAGGTATTTAGGGAAGCAGTGCTTACATGTGTGGATGAAGTATGAGGTGTGCAGACAGTGAACTATGGGCATATGAGAAAGGGGAGTGATTGCTAGGAAAAGTTAAACCGATTGTTAAAGAGTGGCTGAGAGTGCAATTGAATTTCTCAAGTAAGGGGATGACAGTGCTTTTGATTAGCTAGTCAGGCTTTTCACCTTACGAATGGCCAAAGGTGAGATGCCTGAGGACTGGCCCTTATATAAAGACAAAGGGAACGAAAGTGAATACTCTAATATGAGAGATATAAATCAGCTGAATATGCCTGGTAAAGTGAATGGGAGTGATGATTAAGAGGGTAGTGGTATACATAGAACATCTGAATAAGGAGGAGATATGTAGTTTCAGGAAGTAGAGGATGTGTTGCTCAAGTGCTTGCTTTAAAGAATTTGCATGTATCAATTCAGGACCTTTGAAAAACGTATGATAGGGTTGACGGAGAGATACCTTGTGGTTAGAGGCCAAAAAATGCAGTGACGAATTCTCTCTGGGAGAGCAAAGCGTGCGTGTGAACTGGAAGCGAGGAAGGCGAGTGTTCCCAGCTGAAGGTGGGTCTGTGTTAAGGGTGTGTGAATTCAGCATAGTTGTTTTTAGTCTGGTCATGGACGCGATTGTGAGGAAGGGAAATGTACATGTCTTCAATTCGTTTAGGGTGAGGGAGCCTGAGTGGTGAGTCTGTTGCTTTTTGCAAATGACACGTCGCTCTTGGCAGACTCGAAACTCCAGAGACTTGTAAGTGTGTGTGAAACGAGGAAGTTTGGAGTTGATGTGAACATAGGTAATGAGACATAGCAGGTAGGGTGAGACGGGAGGGATTGTGTGTGAGCTTGAAGAGGGAGGCCCCGGAGGAAGTGGCATACTTTAGGTACCTGGTAGTGGATATGGCATCGGATGGAACCATGTGGGGATAGATTGAGTCAAAGGGTGGATGAGGAGGCTAATATCACGAGTGAACTGAGAAGTGTATGGCAGTTGAGCTCTGTATCTGTAAGGACATAAATGAGTATGTTTAAATGTATGGTAATCATCCTGACAGTGTTGTATGGTTATGAGTCTCGAGACCTGAGTGAGGGAAAAACGGAAGAGGGAGGGACGTGTTGGAAATTAAATGCTTGAGGAGAATATGTGGTATGAGGCAGGTTGATCGTCTCAGAAATGACTGAGTAAAAGACACGAGCGGAAGTAAGCGCAGTCTGATCGATGAAGCTAACTGAGGTGTTCTGAAATGGTTTGGACATATAGGGACGATGAGTGAAGAAAGATTCACTAAGAGGATCTGCGTGTCGGAAAAGGAGGACACTTGGGGGAGAAGGAGATAAAAGGATGGAGCGTAGGAGGCTTTAAGATATCATGGCCTGAGCATGCAGGAGGGTGTGAGGTATGCATCAGATAGAATGAAATGGACCAATGTGGTATACAGGGAGCGACGTGCTATCAGTAGGCTGAACCAGGTCGTATGAAGCGGTTAGTGTAAACCATGGGGCACTTAGTGAGGCTCGGCTTTAGATGGTGGGCCCTGGTTTCTGTGCAGTAAACTTGACAGTTAGAGAGCTGATTATACACAGTGAGGCGTTATACCATCTGTTTCTGATCCGACTTCATTATGACGGAAAACGGCGAACAAGTATATAAAAGAATTGAATAATATCAGTACACTGTTCAGTTACCTAGATATTTGCGCTCATATCTACGCTCACCGCCATGTCTGTATGTATGCAGAGCAAGACACAATTAGGTACTAGAGAGAGATAGATTGAGTACCAATCTATGACTCCTCGCGACGAAATTTTCCGCTTAGCACTCACCGCAGTGGAGAGAGAGAGAGAGAGAGAGAGAGAGAGAGAGAGAGAGAGAGAGAGAGAGAGAGAGAGAGAGAGAGAGAGAGACGCACACTCGACGAACGTCCACACACGAGACGCATCCCTGCGTCCTCTCCACCACATTTACCCTGGCAAGGTCCACGACCCTCTACCACCACCAGCAGGTGGTGACTCCAGCTAGCTAGGTCTACCTTGCCTGTTTTGAAATGTTCCAGGGTAGCTGGTCCCCTGGGCCGCCACACGGCAGCTGACCCCGCTCCCTCACACTCTAGTAAGCGCTGATTTCGCAGGACATTGAGCATAAGCATCGATTTTCTCCTCTGCTGGACCCACGGTCACCCCTCCTCCTTCCAGCAGGCGTGGAAGCGTCTGCTTCGCATTTTGACACAACTGGACCAACGAGTGGACCTTGCTATGATATTAGATAGATATACAGTGCGTATATATATATATATATATATATATATATATATATATATATATATATATATATATATATATATATATATATATACGTGTAAACAAGTTACTGAGTGTACTTACCTAATGTACAAGGACCCCTTAAGTCAATAGTTCAGCCACAAGTCTTCATCTGTTTCAGACTGAACTAAATAAATCCGAGAAGCGAGTGAGTCTAATACAGCGCGACATATGCAAAAAGTCGCTGAAAGGTTTGGAATAATCTTATTCCTCCTAATATCTTGAACGACCTTCACTGTGTATCTACGTACTTCATTATGTCATGACGGTCAGGTAGATTGGAACAAAAGGCTGGGCGTGTGAGAGTGTATCTGAAGTTCAACGTGGCAGGTTTTAAGACGAGGCCAGATGCCCTCATCTTTGAGCCTGATCAACGCGGCACAACCTGCTTTTAAGTCCTCGAGGTCCCACCACGTTTAACGTGATTTAATGGTGTGGAAAACTACGTGTGATCATCATCAGTGCAGACAAAAAAATGGGGCTTTGGGAGCTGCTACTGGAGGTATTCACAGTGGCCAACACCCCGTTAGACTGATGTCAAGGATATATATATGTATTCCTATGAGTCCACGGGGAAAATGAAACACGATAAGTTCCCAAGTGCACTTTCGTGTAATAATCACATCATCAGGGGAGATACAAGGGAGAAATATACGTCAGTTGACATACATCGAAGAGACGATTCGTAAGCCAAACACCTCGTTAAAAGATTTTTTTTCTTAGTACAGTATAGTGTTAAGCAAGAATATATATCCACAATACGAGCTGATCAGACGTAACGCGATCTAGTTCCTCTATTCAGAAACTTATCAGAATGACATTGTTTAAATCACAGTGGATGTTGAGGTACGCAAAGCGTTGTAAGGTACGGGGAAACACCAGGAATCCATCTGGCTGTGTTGCTAATGAGAATGAGATCTCATGTATATAGTGCTACTGGGTCATTCTAAGACCTTCGCCCTTCTCATGCATTTGTCTCATATTTCCGTATATTCTTCTCGCAGGTCTTTCAACTGTTGACCACCAGTTGTTTAGCTGTGTTGCCAACATCTTCACTTCTCTCGAACACCCAGCTATCGAATGACACTTCGACTGATTCTTTTCACATCTGTAACGCTAAAAGTACGACAAGGTGTCTATTTCAGATGATGACCGCACATATCACAAAGGCAACACACACGTTGCACATCTCTCTTACACAGCGGATGTATTGGTGAATGACATGGTAGGTATATTGATGGATATTTAGGTTGGTTGATGTGTTGAGTACAATGTGAATGATATAGATGTACTGTGTGAGTAGTGTGGTATATGTCTAAGTGATGTGGTAAAATGTACTAGATAAGTAAAGTGGTGGAATGTATTGGATAAGTGTTGTGGTCGATGTACAAAGTGATTAATAGGGTGAACATTGCGTGTGAGTGGCTGGGGAGGGTGTATCATGTGAGCTACATAATGAGGATGTGATGTCTATGAAATGGCAAGTGTCTGTCTGAGAGATATGTGTGTGGTAGGTGAGTGGTCCAGCCACCCGGGTGTGGCCCACAGCACACACACACACACACACACACACACACACACTGTCGTCAAGGCCGAGGCGTCGCCACCTCCCCTGTGAGGTGGTGGTTTACGAGGAAGGAACATTATAGGTACAAATTGTGGCACTCGAGGTTCGCTTGGTCGATGAGGAAGGCTGGAAGAACCGAGAGTTAAGAAGTGATTGAGAAGATTCACACACAAGTTGCAAGACAGTAGAGGTGATGATAGACATTTGAACTGGACTGTGAGTTAATGAAAGATCTTTTGAGCTGGACTGTAGGATTGGTAGGGAATGGTTTTTGAAGTCGAAGTGGACACTCTTCTGATAAGGAGAGTTGAAGCTGGATATGTGGGAGGAGAGAGTGACTTGCGCTCGTGGGCAGTGGTGGCTGACGGGTTGACTGAAGTATAAGATGTAAAGACAACTTTCTTCCGTCTAGTGATAACAAGGCTGTTTATCTTAGTCCTTTTAATGGCAGTGGTGACCTACGGTACGAGCAAGATGCTTCCCATTTCCCCTGTGTGATTATGTGCGTCACAGGGAGAGAGTTTGACACTGGCGTTGTCCCTGACATTCAGTCCTTCTCGAGGTTATGTATCATGTAACACACCAGTGCACATCTATTGTCCCAGACTCTAGTACTGTCCCCCGTTGGTGGTATTACTCTACCTCATTGGTGATCCGCCGTACCTGCTGACACACCCACCTGGGCCGAGTGCCCTGCCTACCTGGTGTATTTCATCAGTGTTCGATCTCCGTGAGTGGAGAGCCAGTGGAGCCTCCATCACCATCAACAGGGGGTTTATCCGCGGACGGCCGGAGGGCCCTGGCTTCACCCTGATGTGGCATCCAGATACCCACGGCAGCTCTTAGGGATCGTTTAGTTCAGCGTGATCACCCTCAGTGGTATCTGATGCTGGTGACGCTGCTCAGGGCGACACACCAGGGACCTATGGAGAGGAGATGGGAGGTGAGGTGCGGGATGGTAAGTGACTTGTGTGTCAGGCTCACATCTGAGGCTGGGAAGGTAACCTCCATTATGGTTCCAGATTATTGTTGAGGTATGAGGTGATTAAGCCATTAAGTAAGAAGGTACAGCCCAGAGTCTTATCTGATCCACCTCCATCGGGCCAAAAGCGTATTCATAAGACCTGTTCGAGCAGTAATACCCAGTTGATACGTTTCCCAAGCACGGATCAAAAGCCAGTTACTTGGTTGATTACCCAGTAATTACGACGTGGTCTACGTAGATAAAGATATCAAGATTTTCGTGTACACAAAGTAATCTGTAAAGAATAAGCAGTCCACGAATTCTCTTCCTATGTTTTCTTAAGATTTTTTTCCACCTTCTGTCTGGAGTGACCTCTCTTCTTTGTGGCATTTTTTTCCCTCAGTGTTTGAAGATGTTGTCCCTGTATATGTTCTCCTGTCATCCTCCTGTAGCGTTTAGATAAGATATTCAAAGAAACACTACCGTATGATGAGTACACGATCATCAACATTCACCCTTGATGTGATCCACTTATTAGATAACGAACACAAACCTGTCTCATCATATTCTGCTGCTGCAGTTGCTGACTCACACTTCCTCAACAACAATGATTCAGGGACACTCCTAACTGAGCCATCACTGGGAAAGTCACAACGCCACTTGAATATGGTCTACACACTATGCAGCGTTCCTACCGAGCCACCACTGGTACAGTCATAACTCCACTTGAATATGGTCTCCCCTTTACACACTATGCAGCAGTGCTCACGTTAATGTACGTATGATGAAGGGTAATAACTTAAAAAGGTCGGTATACAACTGATGTATGTCAAGAGAGTGGTTCGTTAGGCCAGTCAGGGAGTCGAACACCAAGAGACCTGTTATGAATCTCGATGGGTTGTATATGGTCCTCCCTCAGCTCAACCTTCCCGCTGACGTGTACCTGAGGAGGAGGAGGAGGAGGAGGAGGGCAACATTCCTCAGATCATCATGTATGCGTGAGTTGGTTTGGGCGCACCGGACACCACCCGTTCCCACACACTTCCTTCTCCTCCTCCTCCTCCTCCCAGCCCGCCCACCCGCCTCCTTCCTAGTATCAATATCCCTCACGTAGTAACTTCAGTCTTAGTTCTACCTCCTAGTTCTGCCTCCTCGTACAGTAATCAGTTTATGGATAGCTATTATGAAGTGTGTCACGTTCCCGAGAGCTTCCCAGGGCTGGTCTTGGTCGAGGTGGATCCTCCCGGCTTCTTGTGAGCCTCCCAGGCGTGAACCCAAGCCAGCAACCTCATCATCTTCCTCCCTCCTTATGTCCCAGATCCACCCTTTGATGCCACCACTTTTATGTCTTGCTTTCTTACTATTGTGAAAGGGTTGTAGGGGAAGCCATCTTCTTCCTTCCTCCCCATAATTCATGTTTTTTCTTTGGTTTTCGTCTCTCACACGAAGATCTCTCCAAGATATCGGTGATCTGTTTAGTATTGTGTCGGTAGATATGATCAAAGAAGATGCTTTATTTCGAAGCAAGTGCTTCTGTTGTGATCAGGAGTAAACGGAGGATTTCCGAATCGTCGGCATCCCCTCAGCCGACACCGCCGCTCCCTCACCCGCTATGAAGCTGTGAGCGATATTCTTCACTGGCGAATATTGTCCTTCAGAGCCGGAGGGATCCGCCGCGGAGGACCCCAGAGCCCCAGGACATCAACCCCAGCACACGGCCGTGGTCACCCGCCAGCCTTGTCTTAACGTTCACCTCAGTAGTGTTCACACTCCTCTGTACCTCAGTTCCAGCCAGACAGCAGTTCGCTGCCGACCTTCTGCTCACGTTATTGATATTACTAAGCCATATTACCATGTTATCTTCCTGTCCATATCTACCCCAGGCTCCTCCTATCAGCTTATGGCTCTCTTTGACCCCATTATCCACCACACTCCCATCCCAGTCTGCTGCTCACATCCAACCCAGCCGGTGTGTCACGATTCCCTTCCAGCTCCCTGCTTACACCCACACACGCCCTGCCACGCTTGTCCGCCCACCACTTACCTTCGGCCCTACCCTACATTATTCTGTTTTCGTTGAAGGCTCCAGTCAAGGACAAAAGTCCACATCAAGGCCAGGCCTTGATTGTAACATAAAGAGTTTAATGAAAGGGGAAGAGAAGAGACATGGAAATGTATTTACGAATCTTGGAGGAAGTGAAAAACCTGTTTTTCAAAAGTGTCAGGTTCAGAGTTATAGGGAAAGACACGAGAGGGTAGAGAGTTTTGAAGCTTCGAGGATTAAGGAAAGAAACAGTTATCAAAACGGCCCACCCTTGAGTTGCCGATGGGAACACAGTAATCATGTGACGAAGCACATGGTCTTGCACAGTGTTGGGGACACACAAGCAGCCAGCTCTCGGGAGCAAAAATCAAAGTAATACGTACAGAAGCGGGGAAAGTGAACCAGCATTGTGGTGTAGGGCAAGTGGGTCAACTTTTGACGTTAGCCTGGGAGAGTTGTTAAAGTGGACCGCTTTCGACTCAACACTGTCGAGAAGGATGGAGAAGTAGAATCACCCCAGTTGTACACTCTCACCACAAACACCATCATATTGTCTAAAAATTTCTCGGACCTGAGTGATGCCAGGAAAAATAAGGAGACGAAAGGTTTTTGATTCCACTCTCGCTAACAGAAAGGTGAGCAGTAATCCATATTAGGGCGAATAACACCCTTGTAGGAATGAAACAGCTGCTCACAAGATCACATCACCTATACAACACTCTCAGCCTTTGGAAAGCCGACTTTGTGATGTTCATTATATGGAATTTCCGTGATAGAGTAAGGGACATGGTTTATCCTGATATGTTAATGTTATCACAGGGTTGAATTGTGGCGTTTTTACATTAAACAGAGGGAAATGAGAGACTGTTAAAGAGAGAGACGCAGGGAGAAATTGTGTTTTAGATCTATAAAATCTAACCTGGTTACCGCTTCCCCATTCTAGGACTTTGCACAGTCCGAACTGAGAGGGGAAATATGTTCAGTACGAGAAAGAGTACGAGTGTTAGGAGGAGGGAGGGAGGAAGGGAGGTTCATCAGGTTCATGTATTTAAGGAGGATTCGTCCGTATGAGAGTGAATAGGGGTACAGGTTAAAGGATCATTTATGGAGAGATGAAAGATTGAAGGGGATAGGAAAGAACCCAGAGGAACACCACTGTTGATAGGATAGGTTGGGGGGGAGAGTCACTCTGCCAATGACTATTGCAATAGGTCGGCCGGAGAGGAGGCAATGTAATAGCTATACATATACCTTCGTGTATTTTCCTTTGTGAGGAAAGCCATGCACAATTCAGTAAGTCGCCCGTGCTTATATACATACGTACAAAAGCACAGACATATGAATACGAATCGTGTATAAATTTACGGACTTATATCTATAAAAACCTACCCTGAAAGTTTACTATGAACACAACACAGAGTTATACACTACCTTATAAGTAAACACACCGAGAGAAAATTATTAGCCACATTCCCAATACGCGCGCCACACTTTCACTTCTCACAAGACGATATCTAATCCAATTTTGACACAATGAATTGTACTGATGAGGGGGATGTTCTTATCTTGCCCACAAGTCTTATAGTACCGTAAGCCTTCCCCCACCTCCCCAATAACACAAGCGCAGCCTCCTCCTTGATCAAGATCCCACATCACACCAGCAGATCTCACAGCTCTAGTCTCTCCTCCAAACACTTTACCCTTCAGAGACCAGGAGGAGGTAGATATCCGTCAATTATCCGACATTGTCCAAACCTCATGTGGGGAGATCCACGCCACTTGTATGGAGTTCAGCCAGCCACATTCCTCTCCCTCACCGCACTGCTGGCCGGGTCGTCATTTCCTGGTTCCAGTACCTCATCATCTCTCATTTGACCAGGTATTGTTCTTCCTGTATCTCCAGCTGACGTGTGAGATCCCATCGCGAGATTTCCTTCTCGTGTAACCTGATTTGCCGAGCGATCAGCAGCAGCAGACGTAGTGGAGGAAGTGTAGATAAGATGCCTACGAGAGATCGATTATGAAGTGATGAACTAGAAAGTAATTTTCTTTTTCGTTGTGGTGTTGACTAAATCTATTTCTCTTTCTTTTTGGAGCAGTGAAGATAAGCCTGCATGTAAACACTAAACGCGAGTATAGCGTTACTATTAAAGTCAACATTAAAGTTAACATCAGAGCTGATATTGAGTTAACACGGAAACGCAAGATCAGAATTTGACCGAACCCACGTGGGACGCGTGTAGCTCGGGGTGATCACAAGACCCCCAGGGTTCTCTTCCCTCTGATTATTATCTGCCGTGTGTTTGGCTCTCGACCACAGTTCCTCTTTCCTCCCACACTGGACGCCAGCGAGCCGAGCCTCTTGCTGGCCAAGCCAGGAACCGCTAGAAGACATTAGCGGTCGAACGCCGGTGGAGGTCCTCATTCAAAACTGCAGGAGATGTTGGTAGGGGAGAGGGAGGAAGAAGGGAAGGAGGCGGGGGAACCTAGTATTTGAGGGGAATGCACACACACACACACACACACACACACACACACAGATGGCTGGGCAATTTCTTGGTGGTTCCATCAGAACGGTGCAATGATCCAGACATGTGCTGTAGCTCCAGCCACACTGGAAGGCGCGAAGTAATGATGATCTCTAGCTACTTACTGGAGTATATGGTCGATGAATTCCAGGCCCAGTTACACCTCTGTGATGTTATATCGTTGCTTGGGATGTCTGAAGACTTCCTCACAGCCAATGTACACACACACATCTACAGGAGGGTATACGTGGATGATGTAGCGAGATCGGGAACTTTTAGATTCTCGATAAAGACAACGTTGCAGCAAGAAACTCAAAAAGGGTAGAGATATGATAGAGTTAGGATGTTTAGCTTTGCCATTCGTAATGAGGTGGAGTCCAGCTAAAGTGTGGTAGAGGGTAGTGAGGTGGCTTCCAGCTTGAGTGTGGTGGAGGGTAGTGAGGTGGCCTCCAGCTAGAGTGTGGTGGAGGGTAGTGAGGTGGCCTCCCGCTTGAATATAGTGGAGGGAAGTGAGGTAGCCTCTCCAGCTGGGGTGTGATGAAGGGTAGCAAGGTGGTCTCCAGCTCGAGTATGGTGGAGGGTAGTGAGGTGGCCTCCAGCTTGAGTATGGTGGAGGGCAGTGAAGTGGCCTCTCCAGCTAGGATGTGGTGGAGGGTAGTGAGATGGCCTCCGGATCCATAAATGCCACTTACAAATAACACTCTCCTTCTCAAGTCCTTCTCACACAGATCCTGCAAGGCAAGACACCTGATCCAGATCCTTTACCACTCACAACGCCACATATTTTCCTTCCTTAGACAGATGCTCTATGCATGTCTACACCCTCCCAATCACCACCTTCCTACACAACTTACCACAACGCTTTATGTATCCAGGACTTTGTACTTACTCATGCGTTTGTCTGTCTAGCTGTTTGTGGACGCATCATTGTCAGCATGATAATGACAGAACAAGAGTGAAACTTAATGGTTACACCTGAGACACTTCCTGTGAAGGTGGGGAAATAAATAATTGCACAAACCTCCATTTCAGGAAAATGATTTCTTTTGCAAGTGTCGTAACTAAGATATTCTGAATGATAAGTTCAAAGTTGTGATTATTATCTTTTTTAAGGCCACTTCATTAACGATATATATATATATATATATATATATATATATATATATATATATATATATATATATATATATATATATGTATATTATATATATACCCTACCTTAAGTCTGGCAACCATCTTATAACTTGTCCCGAGCAAAGGATAAACAGCTTGGTTAACTGCGGACTGGTCGCCGCGGCCAGGATTCGAACCTACGTGTCTTACCACTGCCCACATCACCAAGCTTGCCACTCTCCTGATCACCACACCTTCAACACCCTCCCTCACCATGGTTCTTCGTGTTCTCGTAGCCACTCCAACTTTCACTGTCCTCTCTCTCACCACCCCCTGTCACTTCCCACCACACCTGTCATTTCTCCGTCAGGGGGTTTCTCTTGCCATGGCTTGTCAGGTGCGTGCGCACCCCCCACCACCCGTCACTCACACACCTGGCTCTGGTGCTAGGCGACCCACTCCTCCCTCTCTACCTGTAGAAGGTAATTACCCCAAACGAGATCCTCCAGCATCCCGCCCCCTGCCCTCATCTTTACCCTCGTGAAACCAAAATGAAACAGGAGACGAATGGATGCCAAACATCTGGGAGTGACAGAAAACGGTCAGTGGGACGTGGGCAAACGTCTGAAGGAGATAATAGAACACACAGGTGGTATTATAATCCCCAGTTTCTTGGTTGATTAAGTCTGCATATTGTGTGTTTCGATATCTAGAAAGGAAATCAGATATCACTGGTCATTTAGAAATATATGTTGTACGCAGTAACAAGGGTTATAGATGGGTTATGGATACCTACTCGTGAATAAAGATCTTCACATGGAATGATATATGGAATGTTTTAATATATACAATGCTATATGTTTCATGATGAATAACAATGAAAAATGTATGGAGAAAAAGAAATCACTGGCCATTGGAGTAAATATTGTGTACAAATACGTGGGAGGAATGTATGTGTGTGTGTGTGTGTGTGTGTGTGTGTGTGTGTGTGTGTGTGTGTGTGTGTGTGTGTGTGTGTGTGTGTGTGTGTGTGTGTGTGTGTTGAAGGGGAGGTCAATCCCTGGGTGAGGCAGCCCCTCCCCAGCGCACGCACAAGGGTACCCATTACGTTGACCGCGGCGCACAATGCACCCGTTCACTAACTGGCCCGCGAGAGATGAACCCCCCCCCACTGAATGATCATTATTTAGGGCCACAATGGCCCTCCCTCTCGAGTGGCATCCTGGGCTTGTTTTGGGCCCCACCCGCCCACCATCAATATTCCCAGGGGGGGCGCTTACACTCGTGGGTCGGGGGGAGGGAAAGAAACACGTCTGGAAAAGGAGGAAATTATAAGGAAACTGGAATGACTGACTGAGAAACCATCATGAAGTACATGAGTTCTCAATCTATCTCACGTCATGTGGGAGTAGGTATGCCACCGTAGATGAAACTACATTATCTACGGTTATGGAGAATACGTGTCTGTGTTGTGTACTGCGATGTTTTATGTATTCCTGGTCTGGACAGCTGGAGTGAAGGTGTTAACTTCGCTCCAAGGTTTGTTGTTATCTGTAAGGTGCGCCTCTCTCTCTCTCTCTCTCTCTCTCTCTCTCTCTCTCTCTCTCTCTCTCTCTCTCTCTCTCTCTTCTCTCTCTCTCTCTCTCTCAGCCCAGTTGGTTAGAGGCCACCACCAGTCGTGTCCAGGCTCACATACATACCCTCAAAGGCAATTCCACTCCTCCTTAATCTATGCACTGGGAACTCCCTCACACGTGAACTGTAAGCTTTTGGATGTCTCTACACGCTGTTTAACTGCATCTTTAACAAAAAAAAAGAGAAAAGAAATCACTTGAATTTATTCAAGCCTAAACTTTTCAATTATTTTCTCGAAATGATAAATCCCCTTTTTTTCTGCACCCTTTTCGGTGTTGTGTTTATAATATTGCCAGAATATTTTCATCGCAACATATTCGTGGGGTATTATATTATACGATCAAAACATCAAAAAGATTACACTTCCGAGAGTTGAATGCGAAGATTTCCACTGATACTAAGATCCTCTTCCAACACCTTACGGCTTTGCTCCCGGGTCCACAAAAGACATAAAACTGGTTCTCTAAGGCCAGCACAAATACCTCCTAAAACCCTACTATATTTACTCGTACGACCAGCAAATTCTCTCTCAAGAATTCCAAGGCAGCTTCGAAATCCCCTTCCCTCTCCTCCTCCTCCTCCCCGAAGCTACACCATAAAGCCGGACTTAATAGTAAACCTCACATCAAAGTTTTCACGATCCACAAGATACTATTCGTCTACAGGCCAATGGGGGGACTTGAGATTTATCCCTGAGACGTCTACCTTCGCTCAAATCCTCGTGGAAAATGGAAGTGTCATCTCTGGCTGATTCTCACCTACAGTGGGTGATAGACAGAGGCATAAGCCCATGTATCTTCGTTCATTAGAGAGGAATATCTTATAGATAGCAAGTGTGAGGGAAGTCGTCTTTGGTGATCTACTGTCAGCGCCCACTCAAGTGCCGATTATGAAAATAATACACAGGTTTGAGAGGGTTGGTGACGTGTACATCCTTACGTTTGACTGAAGTAAATACACTTTGGTGTTCTTTCCGTCAGTCTGATCCAGCGACGCTGATGTGAAGTTCCATACGTAACCAGTGTCTGTCGACAGGAGGTTCACTTCTTAGCTTTTCTAAGTACTATGGAAGACTTGGTGATAAGAACCAGCTTCACAGTGGGTGACTCTGGTCATTATGACATTTGGTCTTCCGACTTACGCTGCTCCATAGCCAATATCTTGGGACTCTGTCGCTGTACACCACAGGACCTAAAGTAATGTACAACTTAACAGGGTAAAGTGTGGCGGGAGAAAGACTTGATCAAGCAGATTGTTTTGTGTTATCCACACACGACCCGCTACTCCTCTCACCATGCCCTTCCCTATTATAATGACTCCTTCACTTGGGCAGATAGCTTAAAGTGCTGTAATTCATTCCAGAGTAGCCTGGAATATGGTAGGTATACTTAAATCCATTGAAGTAGATTAGATCACATTACTTTATTCCAGGGAGGAGTCACTTAACACTTTATCTAATCGAGGTACACCCTATTCCACCATAATTGAATACAGTACACTAGAGTAAACCTCAGCACACACCACAGAACACCACATTGCGTTGCAGTACCCCACAGTCAACCATGTAATGCTGGGGTATGCATTAAGACACAGGTGCTTCTCCCACTGCACCACGTAATGCATGATTGGCAAATACAGGACCTCATACTGACCCACTGTGGTGGAGTGAACTTCCAGGACTCAGCCTCAGCCAGCAACACTGGTGTTAAAACTACGTGTCTTCACGTCGCTTTTTACTGGTAATGTGAATTGATTCTGGGGTGTCAGCTTCTGTACCTGTACATGGGATAAGATCTGTCACCAAAGCTCTTCGACTTGGGAGAACTTCAAAGCTGTCATGATGGACCAGCACCGCGTTCGTCCATACATCCGTCTATGTATATCTATGCGCCCGAAATTGATCTTTTCGTGATTCTCATACGCGAACGATCTTGTAAAATATAATATGTATGTTTAATTCAAGTTTTCTTGTGTTCTCATGCGTGTCCTTTAGCAGCGTAGCGTAAAAAGCGATATCTGAGATCTGTTGTAGTTGCTACCTTGGCGGTCAGATTGCGTCTCACATATCGGCTTTTGTTTACTTGTCGTCTGCTAAGCTCCCATTTTCTTTGATAGTTTTGGCGCAGACGAAAGTGGCGGTACATGTCATTCCATGGCTTCGCGTGGATGAAATTGCTGCTTTGTTTGTAGGAAAAGTCGATTGACTTACAATCATGCGAAGATCCGCTGATTTCCGAAAGATTGTTAGATATGAATAGATTATTATCACAGTGAATTCTAGGATTCTTGCTCATATGTCTACAAACAGTGATCAGAACTATTAGGATTCTTGTCCATATATCTACAATTAGTGATCAGTATTGAACAAACGCTTGATGTTCTACATAAGCAAGAATAAGCACGCTTTCTGTGATCTGTCACCCATCAATAAACTTAATGTGCTCTAAGAGTTTTCCACAAGTTCTCGTTTACAAGTTGTTAATCTAAACGTAAGAGGGCGTTACTGGCAACCTTTTGACATCTCATGACATATACTGGTAATGTTGGATAGTTGTACTTCTTAAATACATTTCCCTTCATCCAATTCCTCGTACGTCAGTATAACCCAGAGCACCGGCGTCTTCTGGATGTAGCTAGTGTGTCTGTGTCTTGTACAGTTGTTTTCGCCACCGGGTTTTAAGGCAGTATTTCCTCAGTGTTGCGTTGCGGAGACTCTTTACATACCAGTGACTATAAGAATACTGACGTCCATGACCCATCTCCATGTGAACAGATATTATCCAAAAAGAAAAGTGTAAACATTTATTCATTGTTGTCATGCAGATGACATAAACTCGTCATATGAATCAGTGGCAGAGTTTGGAGTTCTTAAGAACCACAATCGTAACCATTTGGATCAAATAGGAAGACATAGATGTACTTGAGGATGCTGGATGACGATGACGGAGGTGAGTAACAGTTTCACTGAAGTTATGGGCATGTTTGACGTTTGTGGTGAATCAGCAAACGAGACCTCGACACCCAGGTCACAAGTGAGTAGTTGCCGTAGTATTTATCCTCATATGTGAATGTTTAGATTCCGATGAAATTTATAAATAGTGGAGGAGCATAGTAATTTTTTTTTTGTATATTATGTTAACGTTCTATGAATTTACATATGAATGTTAGAGTATGTTTTTTTATAGCATAATGATTCCATGTAGAAATATATCTATATTGTCATTATTATTTATTTACATATAAAGAGAAATATATATTAAGTTGTATAGGATCATTTTCGTAACAAAAACAATCGTGTTTCTGCTTCATTTAGAACGTAATTTGTCCAAAATGAAAATATGAACGAGTGTGGCGCTTGCCAGAAGCAGATCGAGACACCGAAACACTGAGCGAGCGGGAGTGGACCGACCTAAGAGCAGGCAGTTGTTAATGACTCCCAAACGGCTGTTCGGGTATTCGAATTGGCAGTGTTAATAGCACACCAACGGCTGTTCGGGTGCTCATTAAACTTGGTGATATGGTTGGGCAAAGGGTAGAATGGGCCACTTTTCAGACTTAGGAATTCCCAGAAAAGATAAAGATACGTAAAGACAAGACAGGCCAACCCAGACATAGCGTTAGGGTGGGGCCACAAATGAATGGGGCGTATGGGGAAGGAAAAGGGTATGCAGTGGTGGAGGGCTTGGGATAGGGTAGGGCATTTTTAGGGGATGATGGTCGGGCGAGTGGAGTGCTGTGCTGAGAGGGGAAAGGCTCAGTGGAAAGGTGTGTAGTGCAAGGGGTGGAGGTTAGGAAAAGAACAGCCGTGTAAGAAGTGGGAGGAGTTCGAGATGGGGGAAGCCCATACAAGGGCTGGAGGTTTGGGAGAGGAGGGCCTGAACAGAAGCTAAGGGGGTCATATAATGGGGCAAGTGTTTATGTGGTCTGTATCAGTTGTTCGAAGCTTCGATATTCAAAGTGACCGAAGCTTCGAAGCTAAGTTCGAGACTGGCTGAGGAAACAAGAGAGTATAATTCACCCAAATACTTCATAACAGACGCTACGATACTGGGCAATTACCGCAGCAAACTACAGACTTTCCAATTATACATCCCAGCACGTAACACACACACACACACACACACACACACACACACAGCACTACCACAGGACGTCTGTGGCACCTCAGGGTATGATATTAAGATGTGCCATAGTTAACAGTATACATCAGCATACATCAAAGTTCCCTACAGTGGGCCACATGGATTCGCTACACTATACGTACACACTGGAAAAAAAAGTATCTTCAAATGATCAATGCGACTCATACAGGTGCTTACACTCTACTGAATACATCACTCATACAAGTGTTTACACTCCACTGAATACATCACTCATACAGGTGCTTACACTCCACTGAATACATCACTCATACAGGTGTTTACACTCCACTGAATACATCACTCATACAAGTGTTTACACTCCACTGAATACATCACTCATACAAGTGTTTACACTCCACTGAATACATCACTAATACAGGTGCTTACACTCCACTGAATATATCATGGAGGCGTGGGCCGTATGTATATGATAATGATACATATGGTATGAGCATTATCTTGAAGACGTGGTGGGGATCCATATGCCCAGGTCTATACTGCTGGTGGTTATAACTTGAGAGTTGATGGTCTTAATGATCCTGGCAGGCGATAGGCCTGAAGCCCCTGAGCAACCATACATCACGGGCCACTCGTCATCCCACAGTGTGCCAACTGCACACACCACATTGATCCCACGATCATTCAGAGCAAGTACCATACATATAGCATGATAGTCTTTCGTTGTGCAGGAGTTAACGTATGATTTGACTCTCCGTGAGTCGTCCTTTTATTCCAGCACCTTACAATCTAACGAAATGACTTAACAGTTCATTCACATGGCTACAGTCACTAACTGTAGATTGCTTTCGCTGTAGTGTCTGATCGTGTTACAACCCCAGGGAGCATCTACAACTGTGGTAGGTGAGGGGTGAGCCATCATCTCTCAAGGATTTGTTATCAGCTACGGCAATGGTGGGCGCCCTCCCAGCCAGTGGTACACGAACCACTAGCTATATATGAGTACCGTCCCGATGGTACGTGATGGTATACCAAGTTCCAGTTGTTAGTGAGACATGAATATGAATACGACTAGGAATACTTGGTTTACAGAGAGAGGTATACACAAGCATACGTATGTGAGTATGAGAGGTGGTCAACGGGCATTGTTAGATTACGGCTTTTAGATGATGGAAATGTCCTTGAGACATACCTCTCTCCAGCAAGTAACGCCATAAACGCAAGATTGATTCAAGTTCAGTGTATTTACCCTCTTGAACTGAGACTTGAGACGTCAGATGGTGCGCAAACGGGAGGCGAGACACTGGACAGAAGTATAGCGACGTAGGCAGCTCAGGGAACACGAGTGTAGGACCACCACAGACAAGACGGTGGGTCTCAGGACGGCAGACAAGACGGTGGTGAGTCGCTGACATGTTCCCGTAAATGATCGTGTGGGTGAGGCTTGCTGCTCTACAAGGCTGCTACACTGTTGTATTAAGTAGTGGTAGTGAGTCGGTAGGTGCTCCCTGATCCTGGCCGGACCTCATCCTTCCCTCCTGATTACAGCCCTCCGCGTAACAATTACAGACGCTCATACCTCACTCGGCCTCATGAATATGCAAGAGGTGTTCCCTGCGCAGCCCTGCCAACGCTGATGATGCAAAAGAGACCTTCTCTGTGAACATTTCAATGAAGGAGAAAGATGCCTTTGACATCATCTATATATATATATATAGATACATATATACCAGAGGCTATATTTTGCTGTGATTGAGTGAATGATTGATGAGGGACAAACACCCTCTCGAGACTTGTCGAGGTGGCGTAGGTCGCCACCTTCAGGAACCTTAGCAACAACTTCGCTGGACGATGGTTGATGGAGTGGTGCCCAGCCAGCAGGACCTGATGCTGGCTGCTTGTCACACAACCTGCTGGCCACACCCTCACTGCCCTCAAGGATAATGTCAACAACGCTTAGATATATGTCACTATATATATACATATATATCTATATATATATACCAATGTCTTTACTCCCGTGTACACACACACACACACACACACACCGTCATCAGCCAGTTACCCACCTTTCGACTGTCCCCGAGGGGAGGATGAAAACCTGGGTTGGGTGTTGACTGACTGACTGACTGCCTGCCTCCCTCCCGTGCTCAGGATTCGAACCCATGCTGGCTCGACTGAGGGCGGGCCCATGCAGACTCATGATTGATAACGCTAACCACTACACCTAGACGGAGCTAAGTATAAGGTTGTTTGGTTGTTTGGAGTAGTAGCCAGGGTTGTTAAAGCCGTCAACATTAAGCAATAACATATCACCCGAAAACTCTTGAACACTTTGTGTCACCCATCACTACGTGGATGTGTAGTCTCGGTCCCCACCTGCCGGAGGTCACACCGGAGAGGGATAGTCATCTTCGACGAGGCAATACCGTAGTCGCCACCTCATCCCTTCCTGCAGCTACAACCTCACTCCCTTCCCACCAGAAGCCATATAACCCCGCCACACCACCCGTACCAACAGCCACACCACACCACACCTCCTTGGAGCTTTACCCCACCACACCACCCTCTCCAATCGCCATACCACACCACACCACACCACCAAACCCCCACTAGCAGCCACACCACACCACCAAACCCCCACTAGCAGCCACACCACACCACACCACCAAACCCCCACTAGCAGCCACACCACACCACCAAACCCCCACTAGCAGCCACACCGCACCACACCTCCAAACCCCCACTAGCAGCCACACCACACCACCAAACCCCCACTAGCAGCCACACCACACCACACCTCCAAACCCCCACTAGCAGCCACACCACACCACCAAACCCCCACTAGCAGCCACACCACACTACACCACCAAACCCCCACTAGCAGCCACACCACACCACCAAACCCCCACTAGCAGCCACACCACACCACACCACCAAACCCCCACTAGCAGCCACACCACACTACACAACCCCCACTAGCAGCCACACCACACCACCAAACCCTCACTAGCAGCCACACCACACCACACCACCAAACCCCTCACTAGCAACCACACCACAACACCCACACCCTGCCTCACCACCCCCACCAGCTGCCACACCACACTACACCCACCCATCCCACTCCCCCATCAACTACCACACCACCCCTCCCAACCAGCCCCTTCGGATGCCCAGACAATGAGGCTGGAGCCGATGTAACGAGGCATGATTACCGATACGGATCGGCCGCCAGCGTCCTGGCCCCGGTAATGACAGACTTCGCCATGTTTATGGATCATTGTACATTGTGCTCTGGTAGTACTGTTGTTCCTCTAATAATGCTTTATGTCCGTCTTGTGATATACTCTCAGGGTATAGGAACCCTTGTATAGCCCAGTGTTTTACGATATAAGAGAATATGTATAGGAATATGTACATATCTTCATATCTTCTTGTGAATATATATATATATTTATATATATATATATATATATATATATATATATATATATATATATATATATATATTTGTCTTTTCCTAGCGCTACACCGCGGGGGGGGGGGGGGGGGGGGGGGGAATGTGTGTGGCGGGGTGGCGACGAGAATGGATGAAGGCAGTAAGTATGAATATGTACATGTGGATATATGTATATGTCTGTGTATGTACATGTATGTATATGTTGAAATGTGTAGGTATGTACATGTGCGTGTGTGGGCGTTTATGTATAGACATGTGTATGTGGGTGGGTTGGGCCATTCTTTCGTCTGTTTCCTTGCGCTACCTCGCTAACACGGGAGACGGCAATTAAGTATGATAAATGAAAAAATAGATGAATATGTGTGTGTGTGTGTGTGTGTGTGTGTGTGTGTGTGTGTATGTGTGTGTGTGTGTTTGTGTGTGTGTTTGTGTGTATGTGTGTGTGTGTGTTTGTGTGTGTGTGTGTGTGTGTGTGTGTGTGTGTGTGTGCGTAGATTCATCACAGGAGTTCCTAGATTACTCGTAGATTCATTTCCTAGATCAGACCAGGTATTAGAACCACATTTATACAACTGATGGCGGACAGATGGCACGTCTAGTCACATATGTAACCAAGACACGAATTATAGTATCTATTGTTTTCTTTTTTTTCTACCACATCCTAACATTTCAAGAGATGATTACCTTTTGCGCTGGCCAGAGATTAGCTAAAGAATAACCTCGTCCTCGGAACAGAAGGAGAGGCAACGGGTTTACCGCTCTTAGCGAAGGATTTGAATACCACACTAAGGTTGTGGTTATCATGAGCGTAGAGGATTAACACACCTGGTGCAGTCTCTCTCTCTCTCTCTCTCTCTCTCTCTCTCTCTCTCTCTCTCTCTCTCTCTCTCTCTCTCTCTCTCCACTGGAAATTAAATTTGATCAAAGGGATTATCTCCTACGGGTGTAGATAGATCACTTCCATTCGACGCCATATTTCTCCTCTTATCATTTCGATTCCAATTATATACGCCATCCATTATGGACTGTCTGAATATAATTGTATTTCTTTTTTCTTTTCTTCTTTTTTTTATTCTATTTGAATTACAGTTTGAATCTATTCAATTCCTGATCGACCTGCCACCCCCAGAGGGCTGGCCGTCTTCCATAGAATTAATATTCCTATTGTGTTCTGGAGTTTGTCGTCTCCCTACATAAGACACTCTTGGGTCTGTCCCTGTACCGAGCTTCGATATACATTGCGTTCTTCACGCGAGATGTATGTTGATCCTTGATAGCATTGCCTGTCATCTGTCTGGACCATCATTGCTGTATATCTCTGTTGTTTACCTGGCTGTAGAAACGTTATATATGGCGTCTTTATATATATATATATATATATATATATATATATATATATATATATATATATATATATATATATATATATATATATATTTGTGTGTGTGTGTGTGTGTGTGTGTCGATTTCGTGGTGTGGCGGTTAGCGTTCTCGACTGTGACGCATTCACGGGCCGCTCAGTGTCGTGAGTATAAGGTTCGAATCCTTGGTTGTAGCAGTCGGTACACAATCAACCCAGCTGTTCATCTAGCCGTAAGGAAGGGGTACCTTGCTCTGGCAGTCATATGCGGTGTTGTCAGGGTTGATGACCTAGCAAGTCTACTGTGGTGGCTATGCTTATTCTCCACATACCAAAGTCTGTGATCCACTCTCACCTCCACAAGTCCACCCACAGCCCCACAGTATTCTACACCTCCCTCAAATTCCCTCCCTCTAACCTAACCACAAGTCCATCCCGCTAGCCAGTACATCTCTCTCCTTCCAGCCAACCACAACTTCCTCCTTCCAAGCCTCCATCACTGCCACCATATAATCCTAAAACTTCTTCTCTACATTTCCCCGCACTCGTTTTCTTCCATTCAAAACAGCTCATTTCCTTTAACCCCAGAGGGTCCTTTCCCTTCTCCCCAATCTCCCAAGAAAACCCTCCCTCTAAACCCTACAACTCCTTGCCTTACCCTTTCCGGCCCGTCACAACACCCCAGCAACTCTCCTCTTCCAGATCTGGACATTAACCTCACAAAAACCCTCTCAGTTCTTTCTTACAACCTCACAACCAGCACCTCAGCCACTCGAAATCCCAGGTAAAAACAAATCTTCTCCATGCATGATGTGCTACAACCTCGAATTTCCACACTCGCCAACCCCTTCCAACAACCTACAACCCAGACGTATCAAAAAGCCACTCACAGCCACTGTCACAACCTCCGCCTCCAAGTCTCGAACCAATGACCTTTAATCGACACAACCCCGTCCCTCAAGTCTTCACAACCCTACTCTACACACACCACGATGTTATCTTTCAGTCCTTCAAAACCCCAGCCTCCACAGTCCGCAGTCCAACCCTCTATCCTTCAAAACCCTAAGATCCAACCCTGAATCCCATCTTCAACCCCTACAACCTCACTTACACCATATAACCCCATCCTTCAACTCCTACAACCTCAAATGTCACCCACCTCAAGACTTACCCCGTTTTAAGTTCCACAACCTAGCTCTTGAAGTCCACAACGTGTCCCCTTACTTCCATAGCCTCACAATTCAACTGCCACAACCCCACACACGTCCCTCCGAATGATCCACAAACCCCCATCCATCCTTCAACCCCGCCCAACCCACACTACAAACCTCATTTAACCTACTTAAAAAAAGGAGGGGAGAGGGGGAGTGTGGTCGTGCTCCGAACGTCTTGAGCCGACCGCGTCCCTCCTCCGTGATCTAGCCAGGCACGGGAGTAAATAAAACCCAAAAGAAACCACAGAAACCACTGGCCGGCCGCTGGAGACCTCCTTCAACCGCTCCCAAGGGCGCCCACCTGCTGTGGAACGGGGATGCCTTCCCTCCCGTGGACGAGAGAGATTGATGAGTTAAGTCTCGGGGTAGGGGGAAGAAAGAGAGAGAGAGAAAAATAATATTACGTTTGAGAGTGTTTGGTCCAGAGTGTGTCGTCATTCAGAGCGGTTGAAATGGACCAGATTGGTATGGGCCATCAAGGGAGTGGGTGGGAGGAAGGGTGGTGCTTCGTGGTATATATATAGGGTTCCGGAGCATCATTAACCTCGAGGTAATAAGGTCATTTTGTCTTTCATTATCCAGAGTTCTTGGTGGGTCCGCTGCTCACCAGAATGATTTAGATATATTTACATATATATATTTATATATATTTATATATATTTATATATTTACATATATATATTTATGGAAATCCTCCCTCTCTTTTTTTTTTCCAATTTTCCAAAGGAAGGAACAGAGAAGGGGGCCAGGTGAGGATATTTCCTCAAAGGCTCAGTCCTCTGTTCTTAACGCTACCTCGCTAACGCGGGAAATGGCGAATACTATGAAAGAAAAGATATTTACAATTAAAACTGTACTATCCACATTAAGGAAACCGTTTTCTATTGTATGATTAAGTGATTCTAAGCTTGATAAAAACACTAATTGCTTAGACCCCAAGACCCCTCACGCCACGATCCATCTACCTCAGTGGAGACACCGAGAATTTAATGCTCATTTGCCCTCCACTCTTCCCACATAGAGGAACGCGGCTCACTACACTTAGTAACCAATGGTCTCCTCCACCGGTGGATGTAGCTGGCTTCCTGGGCGCTGCGAAATCCTCATAAAGCTTGAAGGGATTCTTTGGGCAGGATATATATATATATATATATATATATATATATATATATATATATATATATATATATATATGTATATATATATATATATTCACCATTTCCCGCGCCAGCGAGGAAGCGTTAAGAACAGAGGACTGAGCCTTAGAGGGAAAATCCTCACTTGGTCTCCTTCTCTGTTCCTTCTTTACGAAAAGTAAAAACTGGAGGGGAGGATTTCCAGACCCCCGCTTCCTCCTCTTTTACTCGCCTTTTACGACACGCAGGGAATACGTGGGAAGTATTCTTTCTCCCCTATCCCTATATATATATATATATATATATATATATATATATATATATATATATATATATATATATCATACGCATGCAACACACAAATCGTACTCACATGAGCCTCTGTGGTATTGTAGTAGGCGTTACCTCAACTCCAGTAAATATAACAGCCACGGCCGCAGTTCTCGCAGCTGCAGCAACAGTCCTCACATCAGCAGTGAGCAAGAGGCGCGCGCGAGAACATCGGTCATAACGAGCGGCAACAACACCCAAACCAGTAACAGCCACAGCGGCATGCTTCGACCAGCCATAGAATCAATCACCGCCACACCAGTAGCCACAACCACAGCGGTGCCATCAACAACCACAGCACCACAGCAACGACGAAGACCTAAGCAGCGTCCTCCAACACACACACACGCACACACATACACACACACACTTAGCGTCGGGCGCACGCAAGGAGTTTGCTGCTGTCGAAATCAATTTCACTTCTTTGCTCTGTCTCTCTCCCTCCTTCCTTCCCCCCACCACTCCTTTCCCCCACCAACCCAATTACCAATTACCAAAGAGAAGCCTCACTTAGTCGCCAGTTCCCCCAACCCAGTAATTAGTCCCGAATCACATCGTCTGTAGCCTTTTGTGTAAACAAGAAGTGGACTCCAGTGGTCGGCTGTTCTTCAAGGGCATAATCACCATCATTAGAGGAGCGGTGACCCATGAGAAGTGGGAGGCAATTCAAGGATGTCAGGATGATGTTGAAGGATGTTTGGACGAGGAGGTACTGAGAATGTGGGTCACTCCTGCAGTCCTGGATGGGTCCTTGTGATGTTTTGAGTCTCTGGATGTTTTTGCTGGGCTGGATGTTGTGATCTTGGGATTTGGGGTTGATGAGGAGAATCGAACATCTCGATGTATTTCCATGATGAGGCACAGTGATTATTGGGTTCAAGGATAGCTGGAAGATGTTTGGGTTTTGAGGTTCTGTGATGGTGAAATGCTTGGACGCAATAGAGATTCTAAGATGTTGAAAAGGATTGTATTGTAGGATCTTGGGTTATTAGGACGTAGGGTCGTGGTCCCCAGAGATGATCTCATGTTGACGTAGTGAACGACGCCAAGATGTATGTAGATGCTAGAACGCTGGTAAGTTTAGACGCTAGGATATAAGATGCTGGAAACTGGGGCGTTGGAGGGTCATGATTCTAAAATGTTTGCCATTGAGATCTTAAGATATGTTGTCCTTAGTATGTCGAGACGTTGAATTGCTGTGACCTAAGGGACATCACTGTAAGCTGTAATGATAGGGCGTTGGAAGGGGAGCTAGCAAAATGAGGCGTTAGGGTGTTCGATCGTCTGAATAGTGGAACGTCAAGATGTTGGGTGTTGCAAGGATATGATGAAAACACTGGGGGGTTACCGTAATACCAGGATGTCGTAAGTGTCTGCATGCAGGGATACGGAGAATGCTTAAGGGCATTTGGGATGCCGAGATGCTGAGGTGCTAGGAATTTTGAGCGCTGGGACGTTGTGTCGCTGAAACCTGGAGGATTGGGATATCTACGATGGTGGGATGATATTCTGCTGGCATTCAGAGACGCTGTGACTTTCCTATGTGAGAATGTTTGGGAGGTTGGGATGCTGATGTCATGGGATGACGGGATGTCGAGTCCCCAGAGCCCTAGTGGGCAATCCAAGTGCTGAATCGCAAGGACGTTAGTATCCTCAGACATTAAGCTGCTGGGATAACCTGGGATGCTGTTGGGATATAGGATGACCCAGAGCCTCCTCCGCTGGGACGTTAGCAGACCAATAGGACGTAAATCTGGATTAACACGAGGGAGTTGGACCTCTATAATCTCACTGGTTGGTAAGACCTAATCATGTATGGAAAATAATCAGTAATTTGAATGATCATTCTTAACGTGTGAATATATATATCACTGGGGTAACTTTCTCACGTCAGCTTGTCAGAATATATATATATATATATATATATATATATATATATATATATATATATATATATATATATATATACATTTCACGTCTTTCTTCACCAAAGTGCCGAAAAAAGTGAGTGGTTCATTTCATACAATTATCAAATTTTCCATCATAGGAAAAAAGCAAAATCCTAAAGGCATGGTGAGTGTGTGTGTGTGTGTGTGTTTTGTGTGTGTGTGTGTGTGTGTTTGTGTGTGGGTATGTGTGGTGAGAGAGAGGAAGAGAGAGAGAGAGACAGAGAGAGAGAGAGAGAGAGAGAGAGAGAGAGAGAGAGAGAGAGAGAGTGGCGGGAGGGAAATTAAAAAAGTGTATTGTAGAACAGGTTGTTGAGGAAGGAGGGATGGCGTGAGGCCACAGATACGGAAGTCCACGTTTATCCGTGACACCCGTAATGGTGGGTTGAAGGCTGTGTGTGTGTGTGTGTGTGTGTGTGTGTGTGTGTGTGGAAGGACAGGGGAGGAGGGGAAGGGAGAGAGGGACGGGCGGAGGTGGTTCTGTCCTGACTGAAGGTGAAAACATTTGTTCTCCCGTCGACGGGACAGATCAGGGTAGAATACGTTGTTGTTACTAATTACGGATGATGACGGTTTAGGTAATTAGGGCGGCTGGTGTCCCTGGGTGGATGCGCTCGTTACGAGAACACTACTACAGCAGCAGCAGCAGCTACAGCCTTGTTCTTTATCCTGTTGTTGGAAGACGATTGCCTCAGCAGCAGCTGCAGCAGCCTCCTTTTCTTGTCATAGCATGAACTGTATTACTACATCATTCTTGTCTCGTGTCGAGCCTTACTCCAGAAACCATCGTCTCTGTACCGCACTGTGGCCATTTCATGGACGACTTATCAGTGTATATTTCACACTCACACAATTGATCAACTGTTTTATACTCGGTGTTATTATGAGGGGTCCAGTGGCGAGTGATTGGTTGCTAGGTAGAAAAATTCAGATTCGTTATGTTTCTCTCCTCTCACCTGCCAAGAGTGGATGGTAAAACCACCGAGTGTTGAAGCACCTGCATATTTCATAAGCTTTTTTTTCTGGTCTTGGGTGATACGTGGTAACGATTCACCATTTTTTCTCATATAAACCGAATCATAAGACAGAGAAACGGAAGAACCTTATGACTTTGTTTACTTTGCACCGCCCTTAAGTTCGTCCCGAAGGGGAAGTTGTTTTGAGAAAGTCCTTACCGACGGAGACGTGTGTTTACGACTGGGCCATCGTCTGCATGATGATGTATTGAGCAGGGTCGCTGGTGACGGTCGTCCATCTGTTGGTACATTGAGCAGGGTCGCTGGTGACGGTCGTCCATCTGTTGGTATATTGAGCAGGGTCGCTAGTGACGGTCGTCCATCCGTTGATGGAACTATCCTCGTAAGAAGTGTCTGACTTCACCATTTCGGCTGTGTTATGGGTACGATATCTCATCCCCTTCGGACACAACATCGAAGCCATGACTAACCCCCATGTAATGTATTATTCACAGACACAACCGTTACCATCTGATGGTATGAAGATCACAACTTCTGAGGTCTTTGGCCAGCTAGATGAGGAGTGCCTGTAGAGTAGCGATGGTTTGCCCGGGTTGTGTTCTGACGTGTTGTTTGCTGGTGGTCGGCAGAGTTCAGGGAGGCGTCTCCG